>NC_056748.1:692943892-693213892 GCF_019279795.1 Protopterus annectens | reverse complement strand
CAAAGAAATCATCGTTAAAACTAAGTACTAAGAAAATAACTAAACTCACCTCTATCCTTTCCAGTGTGACTCAACTTCTAATCTGAGCCAAAATTCTGTAGACAGTGAAAAACTGCCTTCACTCCTCCACTCACAACTTCTGCATTGTTACCTTTTATGCTGAAAATAAATAGCTTTCAGGTAAACCATTTATATGGAAATCTCTCGGACATATGGAACAGTCCTCTAGCCACTGCCTCAAGGAGGACATTCTCACCTCTTTTCATACCTGCTGTGTGATTCCCTTTATTACTAAACAGTTTTGTTTTAACTAAAGCTACAAGAGATTAATAAATTGTAACACACAGCCAAGAATGATGAAACCATGACTATAGTGAATCTCTTGAAAACTGCCTTGCTGTGGAATTCCCAACACTGTACCACTTGTGATGGAAAAAGTGTTTTTTCATTCCATCATACCATTTGACTCTGTGAAACATTTGCTATAAGTATTTTACATTTCAGTAAGTGTGTGTATAATTATTAAATGTTAGTGAAAATGTAGATAATTAGACAATGACATAAATTATAGGAATTATAAATTTTGTCTAAAGAATTAAGTGAATAATGGCAAATTAATTTTACAGTGGCCCTGAATCAGTTGAAGCTGCATAGAGCAGTAGATTCAGCTATTAATTCGCAAACGGTTTGTGTCTTTCATGCAGGCCAATCAATTATTCCTGTCTTTAATTAGCAGATGGCCTAATAAATGGCAACAAAAGTATAACTATTCAGCTTTAGTAAGTAAGTAACTTACTGTATAAAAAAGTATTAATACAAATGCAGTTATTGACATGACGGGTCTACATTATAGAGTTACCCACAAAGTTGAAATAAATTAATTCTCACAGTGTACTTTACTAAAAAAAAAAGCTAAATGTCAGTCAGTGGCATACCCAGGTTTCATTCCTTGTTGAGTACAGCAACTTGATGGCAGGTGATACCATGCATGCTGACCTGTTCATATCACTTTGAAAGCTTAAGATTTGATTGATACTTACCATGCTAATCTAATAAGATATGTGTATGCCAGTTTGCAGGCAGTTTCTAATTGGTTAGTCTCCTTTGTAGTATACTTGGCTACTTTACGCTGGCTCTGTGAATCTAAGTCAGGGGTCTTGGCAGTGAAGACGTCAGTTGAAAAAGGAAAGGGGAGATGGAGTGAATGACAAACACAACCTGGCTAACTGTATATATGTAGGAAGTCTGTTCTGCTACAGTGCAGACACACAGAGGAGGCCAGCATGTTGCAACAAGGCAGCATGAAGGGATGAGGAAAAGCCCACAAAAAGCATCAGTTTTTAATGATGTAGTCAGGGACTGCATACACAACCCATGTAGGGGTCTGTTGCCTGGACTGGGAATGTCCCATTTTACCAGGCCGGCACAACATAGCTCACAGGCTAAGGGCAATCACAATGCCTTCTTCAGCTATGCCCACAACCTTAAAGGTAATACAAGGCAGTGTGTTGAAATGGTGGTATATGGTACTAACTTCACAAATCAGGATGCCATACCAAATCAAAATGGTAAATTCAGCTCAAACTTCACCCCCCCCCCCCTAGTTCCACCAGGTGAAATCCCCTCCAGTGTATTTCCCCCAACTGCTAGCAGAGACCAGATGCTGGCAGCACTCACTAAAGCCAAGGCCACCACCTTTGTGGATCCCAACAACATCCTCAGTTGACTCCTGAACAGCTTAAAATACAACCTGTTGGGACCACGTGAGCCACCCTTCAACTACGTTCCCAAAAAGGTTATAATGCAAGTGAATGGAGGACTGCAACAGTCAATCCCCTCCACAAGGGCAGACCATTACCTGACCCAGGGAACTACTTACCCATAGTTTAGCTTAATATGCAAAGCCGTAAAATTAATCATCATGGAAATGATGAAAAAGGACATTGGCACCCTTCAGACAGTGGACCCATCCCAATTTGACTTCGTTAAGGGAAGGTTGTGCCTACTTAACCTTCCTGGTTACTTTGAAAGGGTCACCAAGGCAACTGACAAGTGAAACATTGCATACTGTTTATCTTGACCTGACCAAGCCATTCAGTACAATACCCCACTCAAGCATTGTTGACAAGCTCTCTGAGCTAGGCATAAATCCTTACATAACTCAATGAACTGCCAGCTGGTTCACAGACCGGACCTGAAAAATCAGGATCGATGAGAGTCTCTCCACCAAGAGAATGGTCACTAGGGGAGTACCACAGGGCTCTGTACTGGGCCTTCTCCTATTTGGCATCTACTTCTCAGAAGAGAAGGCTAACAATCAAGGCGTCTGGCTCACCAGCTTTGCAGATGAGTGTAAATTGAGAAATCACAGACAAATGACTCGTGGCAAGGTCAGGGTCTAGAACTCATGAAAATAAATGCATCATTATGCTCATTTGGAATCTGTCAGCCCAGGTTAATTACTTCATCAATAAAAAGTACAGTTGTGTACACTTACCATAAATGTAGATGTTCGAGTGTATTCACTATTGCAGTCATTACATTTGAGTTCTCCTGCTGGCAGGTTGCCCTCAGTCAGCCTGAATTCCAAAGTCTTGGGTCCTGTGTCGGTTGCTGTCGCCTCTTCCCTGACGTCAGGTCGTCAGGGGTATAAAAGATGCAGCCGATGCCATTTTACTCAGTTTTTCTTGCCCCAGATGTCAGGTGCCCCCAAAAAGGGTAGGCTAAAATTATGTAAATAAAACATACATGCACCAAAATAAGCTTTACCTTCATCTGTAAGCAAATACACCACCTAGGTTGTATAGATTAGAGAAGGAAAGATAAGGTCCAGCAAAAAATAGGGGGATGGTGGGTGGGTAACCTGGACTGCAACAGTGAATACACTCGAACATTTACATTTATGGTAAGTGTACACAACTGTACTATGTTCTTTGTGTTTCACTGTTGCAGTCATTACATTTGGGATGAGTCCCAAAGCTATGGTTGAGGGGCTGGAGCTAAACAGCATTAGGAGCGGCTATGAGGCCCTGCAGAACTGCAGTGGCAAAGCCTGCCCTGGATTTAGAGTAAAGAGGCAGACTGTAATGTTTTGTAAAGGTATGCACTGAACTCCATGTAGCAGCCTCTAAAATGTCTTTGGCTGGTACTCCCCTGAGAAAGGCTGCAGAAGTGGCTGCAGCTCTGGTTGAATGTGACCTAATGCCCTTAGGCAATGGTTTGCCATGCTGTGAGTAGCAGAAACGAATGCAGTGACCTATCCACTTTGAAACAGTCTGCTTGGAGATAGCCTTTCCTTGTGATGCTGTGGCATATGCCACTAGTAATTGTTCTTTCTGAAAACTTTAGTTTTGTCCAAGTAGAATCTAAGTTGTCTGTGTACGTCCAAAGAATGCAGAATGTTCTCCCCATTGTTCTGTGGATTTGGATAAAAAGTTGGCAAATGAATTGTTTGGTTAAGGGCTACACTGGACACCACACCTTAGGAATAAATGCAGGGTTTGTTCTCAGAGAGATCCTGTCTAGATAAAAATGATAAAGGGTTCCACAGCCATGAGAGCCTGTAGCTCTGAAACCCGTCTTGCAGAAGTTATTGCTTGGAGCAGAGCTGTTTTCCAAGATAAGAACTTTATATCCGCAGTAGCAGCTGGCTCAAAGGAGGTAAGGTGAGTTTTTCCAAGACATAATTGAGATCCCATGCAGGTATTGGCATTCTCCTTGGAGGCCTTAAGTTTTTGGCTCCTCTGAGGTACTGCCTTAACGGATGAGAAGAGTGGTGTCTCTGTATTGTAATGAATCGAAATGGCAGAGGCATGGATTTTAATTGATGAAAAAGATAGGCCTTTGTCCAGCATCTCAGTTAAGTATTGCAAAATCTGAGGAATATTTGGGACAGCTGTATCAGTTCCTTGAACTTGGTTCCAAGCGCAAAATCTTTTCCATTTCCCAGCATAGGATTTTCTAGTACTAGGCCTTCTGGCTTCTAAAATGACATCCATCACAGCTTTACTGAGAGGTGTGGTTTGTATGGCTACATTATCCGCCATGCTACCAGGTTTAGTGTCCTGAGTTGGCTGTGTAGAATATGATTCTTTTGCTGGGACAGTAGATGAGGTATTTGAGGTAAGGTCCAGGCTGGGTATTGGGACAAGTTCCTTAAGATTGGATACCAGTACTGGCGTGGCCAGTCTGGGGCAATCAGAATCATTTTTGGTTTCTCCTGCCTGACCTTTAGGAGTACCCTGGGGAGGAGAGGCAGTGGAGGAAAGGCATATACTGAGAGGTTTGTCCAGTTGAAAGATAAAGTGTCCACTTTCCAAGCTTGTCTGTGTTAAGTCCTTGTGCAGAATCTTTTTAGTTGGTTGTTTTGAGGGGAGGCAAATAGATCTATGTCCGGGTGTACCCATTTCTTTGTTATCATGATGAAGACTTGTGGATTCAGGTGCCACTCGTGGGGATCCATGAGGTTTCTGCTTAGTTCGTTTGCCAGAGTATTTTCCTTTCCTGGCAGGAATTGTGCCTGCAGATGAACTTGGTAAGTCAATGCTGTGTCCCATAAAACCATGGCTTGTCT
The DNA here is from genome assembly GCF_019279795.1 of Protopterus annectens. Lineage (NCBI taxonomy): Eukaryota > Metazoa > Chordata > Ceratodontiformes > Protopteridae > Protopterus > Protopterus annectens. The sequence goes on along the minus strand of NC_056748.1, from coordinate 693,209,319 downwards.
GCACAGGGGATACGAATGAGTGCCCCCCTACTTGTTTATGTACCACATGACCGTGGTGTTGTCTGTCTTTATCAGTAGTTGTCCCGGATGAAGTAGATCCTTGAAGGATGTCAGGGCATTTTGAACAGCTAGCATCTCATTTTGATTAATATGTAGATGCTTTTGGTTTGTGGACCAGGTGCCCTGAATGCCTCTTCCTGCCATGTGTGCCCCCCAGGCATAATCTGAAGCATCCGTCGTTAGGCTCTGCCTGGCTGGGGGTAGTGAGAATGGCTGTCCCTTGTTTGACTGCAACAGTGAAACACGATGAACACCTAGTACCCTCTCAAGAGATAATATTCCTGGGTGCAAGCTTAAATACAACTGCCCAGATGGCTTATCTCACTCCAGACAAACAAAGGAAACTGACTACCTATTTCAAGGAAATGGCAACAAAGGCCCAGTTATCTGCAAGAAACATTCTTCAGGCTTTGGGCTTCATGGCATCCTGCATCTTACTAATTCCATATGCAAGACTGCATATGAGGAAAATTCAATGGTACTTGTCTGGACACAACATTGCCACAGTCTGGAAACAATGATTACTCTAATTCTCTGCCTGCAACAGGAGTTTCGATGGTGAACAAAGGCTCGTCACCAAAACAAGGGCCTAGAAGAGGCTTCGTCTTCGGTTTTGGACCTTGGATGCCTGTCCTTTTCTTTGTCCTTGTGTTTTTTATGAACTCCGGTCGTTGGTTGTTCCGACGGCATTATATAGTTAAACCTTCGGCCAAAGTAATGTAAAGGAAAATCGAACAGACGCTTAATGGTGCGTTGGTTGAATCTAGCACAAAACCGACAACTAGCAACGTCGTGGTCAGGGCCTAGGCAAGGGATACAGTAAGAATGAAAATCCTTATGAGGTATTTGCTTCCCACAAGAAATACAATTGTTAACTTTTACTGACATCAGTCTGGAGCAAGAAAAAGTTTCCCCAACTGGGTACTTAGCTTTATTGAAGACTTCAGATCTGAAATTCAATTGCGAAAATCTCAGGAGTCTGCAGACGGGCACTTGGGAACTGCTTTTGCTTCGGGCACCGCGTGGCAAGAAAGACTGAAGAAAATGGCATCGGCTGCATCTTTTATACCCCTGGCGCACTGACATCAGGGAAGAGGCGACAGCAACCAACGCCGGACCAGGACTTTGCAATTCTGGCCGACTGCGGGTAGCCTGCCAGCAGGATAACCCAAGTGTAATGACTGCAACAGTGAATACACTCGAACATCTACATTTATGGTAGGTACACAACTGTACTTTTTGATTTCTTTTTGTTGACTGTGTACCCTAGGCATGTTAAAAGTCTTATCAGAAACGTCAGATGCTGTAGTATGTCCTTGTTCTCTGCTTGTATGAGGCAGTCGTCCAAGTAAGGATATATTTGTATTCCTCTTTGTCTGCAGTAAGCAATTACTGGTGCCAGGCACTTTGTGAAGACCCTGGGCGCAGTAGATAAGCCAAAGGGCAGTGCACAGAATTGGTAATGCTTTGAGCCAGCCTTGAATCTGAGGTATCTTCTGCACGAATGTCTGATTGGGAGATGCAGGTATGCCTCTTTTAGGTCTAAAGTCACGAGCCAAGCCTTGCTGCCCAGCATGGGCAGAAGTTGCTGTAAGGTCAACATCTTGAATTTTGGTATATCCAGGAAAGTGTTTAGAATAGATAGGTCCAGTACTGGTCTCCATGCTTTGTCCTTTCTGGGTACCAAGAACAGTTTTGAGTAAAATCCTTGTCCCTGCTCTTGCTGTGGCACTTGTTGAATAGCCCTCATGTCCATGAGAGCTGTGACCTGTTTTTGAGCCTCTGCCCATTGAATTTTTGGCAGGTCTGGCCAACCATTTGCCCTTGGCAGGGTATGGAAATGAAACTTGTAGCCTTGTGACACTGTCTAGAACCCATTTGTCCTGGGTTATAATGTGCCAATTTTGAGAAAAAAGTGCTAGTTTTCCCCCTAAGGGTGCTGCCAGAAGATAAGTGCTTGGTGCAGGCAGGGGGAAGTCATTGGGACTGTTTCCTGTATGATTGTGCTTTGTCTTCTCCACCTTTGGATGTAGAAGCACTCCACTGCTTAGACCTGTAGGATCCTTGCAGCTGTGATCTGCCTCTAGGGCGTCTGGATCTGCCCCTTTGAGGTCTGTCTGACACTGGAAAGGACCACTTCTTTGTAGGCCAGTGTTTGCTAAATCTAGGTGGCTGTAACTGTAAGAAATCCTTGACCGTTTGCATAGATTTAGCTTTGTCCTCCATTTTCTTTAACACCTCTTCTGCCTTAACACCAAACAAAGTATCATGTTGTAAAGGAGCATCTAAATTTTGCTTTAACATGGTCAGGCAGACTTTGTTCCTTTAACCAAGCATGCCTCCTAATGACAGAACCCGTAACAGCGGCCCTGCAGGAGGCCTCCAGAGAATCAAAACCACATTGCAAAGTATGCTTTCCAATTTGTTCAGCTGCATGCAATAAATCTTGCATTTCTTTGTTTTCTGCACATTCAGGATTTGCCATCATTTTCTGTTTAAGCAGTGTCATGATATATTGCTGATATTTGAGCATATGAAACTGGCAATTTAAGGCCCTTATAGACAAAGTAGCAGATGTGTAAATCTTTTTTCCCCATCTATCCAGTGCCCTAGAACCCCTGTCAGAGGGGGTATGGTTTTTTGCAGTAGAAGCCTTGACCCCTTTTGGACCTTGAGAAATAGCTTCTGGGTCTGCAGTAGGGTTTTTGAAAAGGAATTTATGAGAGTCAGGGACCCTGTAGAATCTGTCCAGCTTAACAGGAGCTGGAGGTAAAGAGTCAGGGGTCAGACTAGACTCCGAGAACACATCATCTACAATGTCCAACACAGGTGGAAAAGCTTGAGGCCTGTGTTGAGGTAGTACAAGGAAATCTCTGAGCCTTTTCTTAGATTCTGAAAAATCTTGGCTCTCCCAGTGGAAGTGCTCCCTCATGGTATGCAAGGTTTCCCCAAAAGAGTAGTCCTCAGGAGGAGAAGCTGAAGGAATTGATTCTTCAGCATTAGAATCCTCATAGGGGGAAGAGAATATTCCTGATCAGAAGAGGAATCAGAAGAAATGGAAACCTCATCTGAAGATTCATAGTCTGTCTCTTGCCTAGGCCCCTTATCAGGAGGGGGATGGGAACCCCTGATCAAGGTTATTAAGTCTTCGGCAAATTTGAGCATCTGTTTTTTGGGCATGGAGGCCTGTCCTTGTGGCTGGTGAACTTGTTTCTTTGCCTTTAAAGGTGTTTTAGTCTTTGAAGTCGGTTTAATATATAATTGTTTAGGTCCGAATACACCCTCAGAAACAGATGCCTGCTCAGCGGCTCCGGACCCATCTGAGGGAATAATATCTGAGGCTCCAATACCTTGAATTTCCAGCGGCCTGGCCGACTCCACGTGGGAGCTGGTAGCGGCCTGCGACTCTAAAGTAGCGGGCGTCAGGGGCTGCGAAAGCACCTCACTGAAAACCGGCAACTTGCTTAGGAGAAGCTTCATCATCGGTTTTGGACCTCAGTTGCCTGTATTTCTTTTTCTTTGCGTTTTTTCTGAACTCCGGTAGTCGGATGGCTATCCGACGACATTATATAATTAAATCTTCACCCAAAATAGCTTAATGCAAAATCGTACCGACACTTAATAGTGCGTTGGTTAAATCTAGCACAAAACCGACAACTAGCAACGTCGTGGTCAGGGCCTAGGCAAGGAATACAGTAAAATCCTTATGAGGTATTTGCTTCCCACAAGAAATACAATTATTAACTTTTTCTGACATTGGCCTGGAGCAAGAAAAAAGTTTCCCCAACGGGGGTACTTAGCTTTTACTGAAGACTTCGGATCTGAAATTCGAACACGAAAATCTCAGGAGTCAGCCAACCGGCACTTGCGAACTGCTTGTGCTTCGGGCACCGCGCGGCAAGAAAGACTGAATAAAATGGCGTCGGCTGCATCTTTTATACCCCTGATGACCTGACGTCAGGGAAGAGGAGACAGCAACCGACGCAGGACCCAAGACTTTGGGACCCAAGACTTTGGAATTCAGGCCGACTCAGGGCAACCTGCCAGCAGGATAACCCAAATGTAATGACTACAACAGTGAAACACGAAGAACATCACCCCTAATAGTCAAACCAGTACTAAGGCATGTGGGAACATATTCAGACAGCAATCTGGCCTTTCACCAACACATAGCTAAGATAATAAGAAAAATCATTCTATGTCGCCGAATTTATAGGCAAGGGTATGCCATCCATGTTCAAGCAAGTTATAGTTCCACTCTTCTCGGCCCTTACCATGGCCATCATGGAGTACAGTGTCCCCTTTGGCATGTATCTGAGCAGACACTTGCAACCACTGGAATGCCCATAAACGCTTCTCACCAGGAGAGTTCAGTGCATGAATACTCTGTCCTACACTATCGCCTAAAGGCTCTGTCACTGTATTCAGTCCCCTACAGACTACTGATAGTGGATCTTTGCCTGACTTACAGGGCTTCAGATTCATCCCTGATGGATCTGTTGCACATGGGAAAACCAGACAGAGCCAAAGCACTAGATCCAGGAATCAGAACTTCACTTGTGACATAAGCAGAGCAAGCTGGAAAGACAGATACGTGTCCCAAGGGATCCTCAAGCTACAGAATAGGCTTCTCATCCATGTAAAACTGACCCTTTCCAAATGAAATCTTGACAATTGGATGGGAAATCATAAATTTATCCCCCATTCTAGCCCGCATGTCCGTTATGGAAAGAGGCTGTCAATAAGAAAAGTATTATCCTAACACCCGCCCCACAAATCCTTAGTTAACTCCTTACTAACATGCCCCCATCCCCAGTATGGACACCCATGACACTCTGGGATCCAAATGGTTAGGGGTAAGTAGCTAGGCTTGTAAGGGCCCTAGTGGTCGTTAACTTAGTAATAACCTATGAACCTCAGTAACTTGATAGATAGTAAACTGAATCGCAATTACAACCCAGAAATGTCAGGTGAGTGGCTATATCTCCTCTAAAAGTTATAACACCAGTGGAGTACTACAGAGCTCTCCCTACGTCTAGTTATTAGTGTTACAGACAGAAACCCACTGCCTCTAGTAACAGAACGGAAGTACCTAGGGATATTTGTTTTTATTATCAACAGTGCAGACTACAGGAGCAACATACAGTAAAATAGCAAAGACAGTCAGCAGACAGGTATACACTAAGGCAGCCTTACTGTATGCAGACCTCCTCAATCTGGATGTTGAAAATCTCTTAAATGTGGAGCCCCATCAGTTTTGGATTTGTCAAAAGAAAGCCCTTTAATGTTTCCTCAACAAATAAGGTCTCGGGTCTCAGTACCCCCATATACTCTGACAGAGTAAAAAATCTGTTCCTCTGCAAAGTATCCTACAAATCCCTAAAAGGGTCATGTCCACTACAGTTCCCATGCCATGAATGACCTAGCACTCTAAGAACACCTTCATCACAATAAAACTAGTTGTGAATCTGCACTACTATCACATCAACGATTCCAGATGGCATGACAAGTGCATTCCACATTTGTAAAATAGGATGACTTTACAAGTCAAGCAAAAGGTATTTATCCTGCAACCTTTAAAAACAATTTGGATAACTATAACAACTCAGGACAAAATTAATTTCAATCCTTATACATCCTTACTCACCCTTCTTCACTTACTTCCTTACTTCTATCAAATTCTCTTCCATGACCTTCTCTCTAAATATACCATAAGCCTGTTTTTCTCTCACTTCATATTGCAATTACTGTTTGTAATAGACTAAATTACCTGCAATTTCTCTACAAACTATCGACAATTTCTCTAAATATTAAATGACTGTCATATAACCTATATTGATTTTTAACCAATGTTTTTATTTTATCATTAATTTGTTATAATTATTTAAACTACAGATGTTTTTGTTTTATTTTTGAAGATATTTTCCAGCAGGGAAAACTACTAAATGGAGTCTGGGTATGTTATGTACTGCCTGGTTACCATACAACAAACAAACAAAAATGTATTACTTGGGTCAGATGTAATTCATAATACATTTTTCAGTCAGTTTAAGTCGAAATCATTTAATCACAAATCACCTTCATACCCAAATTTGTCTCGGCATAGGCCACAGCTGTAGTAAACAATCTCCTTAAATGACAAAGAACATTCACAAGTGGACGTATTTAAATGTGTGCAATCTGGTCCCTGTACAATACAAAGACAAGCTGTTAGCACATCATTTGAGCTTGCATCTACCATCACCACCAGTTACAACACAACACAAAAAGGCAGACAGCAGTGGGGGGATTTACAGCTGGGTTTCTCTGCAGGTACTAAATGCCTTTAGTAATCCTCATCCATCTTGTTACTGAACCCTTGGTAATAAATATTTAATTTTGTCTGTGTGTACACGCCCGTGTATATATATATATATATATATATATATATATATATATATATATATATATGTGTGTGTGTGTGTGTGTGTGTGTGTGTGTGTGTGTGTGTGTGTGTGTGTGTGTGTGTGTGTGTGTGTGTGTGTGTGTGTGTGTGTGTATTTATTTACTGAAACTAAAAAGTTATTCATTTTCAGTCATAAACCATAAAGGTCCAATACACAAGCTCACGCTTACCTCTCATCCCTCCTAAATTTAGGGGAACACCTCTAATTTCTTCTCAAACTTTTCTTCCACCCACTCTAAATTTTGAAATGATTTTGAGATAACAGCACCAGTAAGAGTATCCAATATGGAGGGTTTTACCCAATTATTTTTGCCTATAACTCTGGGGATAAAAATTGAAAGATATGACACATACATGTGCACGCACGCACACAACACACAGTTTTGTTAACACATATGCAGCTATTTACCACATTAGAGGAGTGTGCCACTTTTTTTCCCTTTTTTAAGGCTTTTTACACTTCAAAATCATGTTTATTACAGTCCTTTGTAAAAGCTGTTCACAAATAAACAAAGTCGTACACTCAAAAAACAAAATGAGCAATCATACACACACTCACAATAACACTTATCATCATCATAAAGAATGTCAAAAATGAAGATCCCTAACACTAAAATGCCTGTACCCCAACCCTAAAGGCCCAATTGCTCCCTATACCTGCATTCAACTTCCCCTCCCATTTTGGATCATTCCTTAAACCTAAATTCCCTTGCACCTCATGCTCTCTATGGCTCAGTAAACCTAAAATTCCCATCCCCTCCTTAACCATAATGTTCTTATCACTCCATAAAACCCAAAATCCCCTTCCCCCCTCTGGTCTATGATCTCTCTCTAAACTTAGAATCCCTATCCTTAAAAACAAAATACTCATTGTTCTGTAAAACGTAAAATTCCTCTCCCCTCCGTAACCCTAACATTTCTATTACTCCCTAAACCTAAAATCCCTGTCCTACTCCATAACACTGAAGTCCCTACTCCACTCCTTTTTCTCTTACCTAAATCTAAAACACCTTCCCATCTTAAATCCACTTATGTGGTCCACGCCAAGGACTTGCTCAAATCCATTTCCTAGGAAGAGAGCAGATGGTGCGGCAGCTGTGTTGTTGAACTCACATTCAATTTTGAGCATTAGCAGATGCTCAGATGGGTTTACAGCCATTTGAGTCCCTGTCTGCATGTTTATAGGTTCATAGGTTGGTACTAGGCTATCGGCCCTAGAACCTATACAAGCCTAGCCATAACAATTCCCTGGCTATTTCTTCTGACAGTATTTACTTCCCTGGACCCCTGTCTAGAAGGGCGACTGACGTGATCCCCGAGGTGAATTTCCTATCTCCCATCCAATCATCAAGGTTCCTTTTAAAGAGGGCCAAAGAGGCGCTCTGCTTGACATGTATGGGCAGTCTATTCTCGAGTCTGGGGAGTCTCTGGGTCAGGAACCTATCCCTCCAGCATGCTTTGTTCATTATGATAAGGTTTAGATCTCTGCAGCGTGTGTCTCTGAGGGATTGGGATTTTAAGTGTAGCATGTCTAACAGCTCTGGGTTTGACATAGCCTTGTATGTTAAGCAGAGATCACCACTGAGTAGACGATATGCGACACAGTATAGGTGGAGTTTTATTTAGACGGTCAGTATAGGGCATCTGCTTTAGGCCTGCGATTCATTTAGTGAGGTATTTCTGCGGCCTTTTCAGTTGTTGCAGATGTCTTGAGAGGTACATACCAAACGGGGCATTGTATTCTATAATGGGTCTAATGATGGATGAGTACAGTGGGGCAATGACCTCCTTTTTTCTGGATGAAAAGCCCTTAGTGAAGAGATGTGCCACATAGAAGGATTTCCTGACTGTTGTGGCGATGTGGTTATCGAAGGTGAGACCACTGTCCACCTGTCTCCCCAAGTCTCTTATCACAATTTTGGTGTTTAGTGTACTGCCACATATGTGGTAATTCACAGGTACATGTTTTTTCCCCAAAGGGGATAACTATACATTTCTTGGCATTGAGCTTGAGCCCATGGCTCTGGGACCAAGCATTTGTTTCTCTAAGGACCTTTTGTAGAATATCCACATTATTTGGGGATTCAATAATGGCTCCCAGTTTACAGTCATCTGTGAACTTTGTTAGCCAGCATCCCTTAGTGTTGGCCTGTACTTCAGAGAAGTAGACGCCAAACAAGAGCGGTCTCAGGACTGAACCCTGAGGTACTCCACTTGTCACTTGTCTGGAGCTGGATTTGGAGTCGGCTACTTTTAGAGTGTGGGTTCTGTCAGTAAGCCAGTTGGCAATCCATCGAGTGACATAGGGATTAATGCCCAGCTTAGTAAGTTTATCTAGGATTCCAGAGTGGGGAATGATGTTGAAGGCCTTGGTGAGGTCCAGATAGGCTGTGTGGACCACCTTACCCTTGTCCACGGCTCTGGAGACTGATTCAGTCAGGTTCAGGAGACAAGATCGGCCCTTCACGAACCCAAATTGCGTGGGGTCCGGTGTCTGAAGGTTGCCAATGTCTTTGTTTATAAGTTCCATGATAATACGTTCCATGGCCTTGCAGATCAGGCTCGTCAGACTGATGGGGCGCTAGTTCCTTGGATCCAAGCATATGGATGACATATGTCATTCAAGCAGCTGGAACACCCAGTACACCAGACTTGCTCAATAAACCACTTCATATGCTATGAAAACAATACAGAACGCCACTATCATGGACTACAGTGACACCATATAAGGTTTTACTCCTATTATGAATTAATACTACTATTATGAAATGCTTGGCAAAAGAAATGTGATGATAGGCATATCTTAGATCCAGCTTTACCACGGAAGGTAGAAGAGGGAGTAGTGGTGCAAGACAGTGAAGTGATAACATCTTGAACTTCAAAGTGTAAACAAAAGGGTTTAGACCAGAACAATCTAGCACTGGTCCCAAAGATCCTTTTGGTTTGAAAACTATAGTGAATTTATGACTCCCCATACATTAAACTAAACTCCGTTTGAAATGGAAGGGCTCTGTTTTACATGAATAGGAAGCCTGTTTCAGAGAAGGGGTAACCTCTGAGACGCATCTGCCTCTCCCGCATATTTTGCCCATTTTGCACACCAGATTTAGATCCCTAGATTGGGTGCCCCTTGTGCAGTTTGTCTTGTGAATGTGTAGCAGTTCCATCAGGGCTGGATTTGTGGCCACCTTGTGTTTTAGGCATAGATCACCCCTTAACAGTGGGTAGGAGACAGAATAAAGGGATAAAGCTTTAGTTTGTCTGTATAGGACATGTTCTTTACACCCCATACTTTTTTTTTTGTAAGGAGCATCTGTGGGAGCTCCAGCTGTTGAAAGTGCCTAGTCAAATACATGCCAAAAGGTGCAGTGCACTTTATTATTAGTCTGATGAAGGTCAAGTACAATGCTGTTACAACATCCATGGATCTGGATGCCATGCCACACAGAAGGACTTACCACAGTGGACACATGGCAATCAAAGTTCAGGCTGCTACCTATCTGTGCACCTAGCTCTCTCACCCCCAAGTCCACTCTTAGGTGTGTGCTATCAAAGTTGTAATTTGCAGGGATATTTTACTTCCCAAAGGGTATGATCATGCATTTTTTTGCATTTAAATTTTTCACCATGTCTCTGGCACCAATTATTTGTCGGAGTCAGACCCTTCTAAAGAGTATCTACATCAATGTGGAATTCAATGATTGCCCCAACTTACAGTCATTAGCAAACTTATTCAGCCAAAGGCTCCTAACATTAGCCCTGACTTCAGAGAAGTAAATTCCAAACATGAGCGGTCCCAGCACGGAGCACTGTGGTACATCACTAGTAACTGGCCTCTTGCTAGATCTGGACTCAATCACACTTACGTTTGTCCTGTACATGAGCAATTTGGATATCCATCTGGTGATGTTGAGATGTATGCCTAGTTTTTGATTTTATGTATGTAAGTGGGGAATTGTGTCAAATCCCTTAAACAAGTCAAGGTAGGTAGTATGCATTGTTTTACCCTCATCCATGGCCCTAGTGGCTATCTCAAAGAAGTCCTTCAGACTGAGCAGATATGACCTGCCCTTGGCAAAGATGAACTGGGATGGGTCCAGTGTTTTGGAGGTTTTTTGTGTCATTATTTATCAAGTCTATGACTATTCTTTCCACAGTCTTGCATGTAAGAGTAGTCAAACTTTACAATACAAAAAAATGAGAAAACAAAGAAGGAAAGAAGGATTACTACTAGAGAAGTTGAAGAAATTGAAACTGAGGTTGTTGATTACTTGCGAAGTGAAGGATTTAGTGTAAAAAATCCAACTCTGATAACATCACAGCAGGACACAATAATGGATCCCCAAATTAAGGTGAAACCAGTGGAGCAGGAAACATCAGATCAGTTGCCATACAAAGATACTTTGGAGCATTCAGTAGGAAACCAGTATAAAGTTTCTGATAAAGTTGCACAGCAAGGGAAGGAACAGGAAACTGTGGCATCTCTCGTGTATTTATTGCTGTCGAGTGATAGGTCAGTGAGTTCCCATATGAAAAAGAAATGGATGACACTGTATGAAACTGAAGAGAATATAGCACAAGGAAGATGCTCTAGAACTTTCTGTACAATGCTCACAGGGAATGGAGAATAAAGAATGTGCCTTCAGTTTAGACGAAAATAATATTCTAAAGGATGAAATACTTGATTTATTAGAGATGGATAGACATATTAAGATCAGTGAAATAAACAGACCACAGAAAAGTGTTGCTCAGGCTGCTGCAGAGAGACTGACCTACTGCCAGCTGTGACAATGAGAAAAGATAAGAGTCTATTCTCATTTTTCTCTGCATTTTGATTTAATATCTCTGCAATCTGTACAAATGTATTTATTCTTGTTGCTGTGTGATATAGCTGTATATCTCTTAGTGTTGACCTCAGTTGTAGTGAAATCCTTTGTCTGGAGGCCTTGTCTGTTTTCTTAGTGGCAGAAAGTTTACAGAACTAGTTTTATCTGGCCAAAGTATTCCTGCATCTGTATTGTTTGGAAAATTGGTTTGGTTTCTGTCCTGTGTTTTAAATCAGATATGCCTGTTGCTCAGGCTGCTGCGAACAGACTGATCTACTGTCAGCTGTGATATTGAGAAAAGATAAGAGTTTATTCTTATTTTTGTCTGTATTTTGATTTAATATCTCTAATCTATACGTTTTTTTCCCCAGCCACTCTCCTTGTTCTTGTTTTGGTCTTTTTGTCTTGGTGGCTTTGAGTTGCCCGCCTCTGGTATTAAGTTGATACTGGACCCCCCAACTCACATTACATCAGCTCATTCTACTGTTAATAGTGAGAACTTAGCAAAAGCCCACCCCATTAACTTCTGCATAATGAATCATCTCATTATCTTCTGCCTCTTCACTTTCTACTAAACCTGTTTCCTACATTTCCTGGAACTAGTGTAGCCCAGATACAGACTTGCTGTATCCTGGACTTTTTGTATGCTAGGGGTGCTCTTCAATTTTTTCCCTCAGATCTGCTAGTTCTCTGCTCTACTGAACTTTTATTAGCCTATTAGTCTAGCACTTTAAACTGCTCCTGGTTCCAGAAAGTCTGCTCTTCAAACTTTCCCTTAGAACTAGATGATATTTGTCAGTAGAAGCACAGAAATATGAATCCCTGTGACTAGCACCTGCTCTAAAACCTGCTGGAAAGCACTAGGAAGCCTTAAACTGATACAAGCACTCAACTCTCCTTGTTAATGAGGAGAAATTAATTGTAGGCTCTAAACAGCCTATAATTGCAAAGTACCTTGCCAAGGTAAGGGAAAACGGCTGTTGTACTTTACAAAAAAAACCCACCGAACCAGGCATGTCCAACGGTCAGCTTCTAGTGACTTCTCCTGTCCACCTGGTGAATCTGGGCATACTGGGGGTAATGCAGCAATTGCCTCAAGTACACAGACAATCCTCTCCTCCTACCACCCAACACTACAACCTGCGAGAGATGCACTTACACAGTCAAACTGGATGCAAAGCTCTCTCTACCAAAGATTGTGCTAGACAGTCAAGAGGAGAAGGTTAACACCTGCACTACACCTCAAGCAACACATAGCCCTTCAAAACTCACACCACCAACATCCACACATAGTAACACTAAACCCACATATGCAGAGGCCCTTAACATTAACCTGCCTAAGCAACAAGGACCTCCGAAGCTGAAACGCAAACAAACACCAATCACAACCAAAGTGTCACATAGCTCACAACACCAGTGTGCCACCCAACAGCAGGCCCTAAGGCAAGACAACATGACCAACATTTTAGTCATAGGTGACTCTATAGTCAGGCACACTGATGTCCCACTCACCAGGCTGAACAAGGAGAAAATTACAATCAGCTGCTTGTCAGGTGCCAGGATCCGCCACATCACGCATGCACTCAAGTCACTCCATAACAAGTATGAATATGACTGTCATTGTCCATGTTGGAGTGAATGACTTGAGACGTACCTCCCTGGACTACATGAAAAGAGACATGGAAGAGCTCACAGATCATGTGGCCCAGGCAGGTATGACCCTAGCCCTGAGTAGCATCCTGCCTTTGCCCAGAATGATACCACAGTATAAGGACAAAATGACTTCAACAACTGGCCAAGTTTCTGGTGTCATTCAAAGGGGATCCAGTATCTGTCTGCCTTGGATGACATGATCGACAGACCACGATGCTTTGCCAGAGATGGTCTGCACCTGTCGCCTCTGGGTTTCAGGTTACTGGTTAAGGCTCTTGCCACCCCTATAGTGTTTTTTTTAGGAAAGGCTCAACGGACAAAACCACCACCGTAACAGATATAAGCATGTAGAATCTGAAGGTAATGCTACTCAATGCTAGAAGTCTAAACCTCAAAATGCACTCTCGAGGCACTTCTAAAAATCGAGAACATCGATATCTGTGCAGTAACTGAGACCTGGTTCAAGGCTCCAGAGAGCACTCCTGCAATACCAGGCTACAACACTTACCACACTTTTTGGCCACCAAACCAGGACCGAAACACTAAAGGCGGAGGAGTGTCCATATTCACCAAGGATATTCACACCTCCGGGATAGTTGCCCAACATAATGCATCTGAAATTCTACAGGTACAACTAACACTACGCAAGACTGCAATCCAAACTGTAGCTTGCTACAGATCCCCCACCATGCCCCAAGATTCTCACTACACCTTTCTAAACATACTGGAAAATATTAAGATACAACCAAACACCCTAATACTGGGTGATTTCATCTACCCTGCCATTAATTGGGAAAACTATTCAGGTACCAACACCTTAGCCCAACGGTTCTTGGAATTCATAAATTCCAACGTCCTGGATCAATTAATCCATAGTCCCACCAGGGGCTCAAATATCCTAGACCTGGTCATTACCAACATGGGAGATCGATGCCAGTGGTCACCCCCTTGTTGGTCAGGTCTGACCATAAACTAATCACCTTGACGTCCACATCCCACCCCCACCCCCCAGTAGGGCAACCTCCATAAAAAACCTTCTCCAAAGCTAACTTCATGCTACTCAAGTCAGAAGTGACAAACTTCATGACACCCATGCATATGGGTACTGAAAGTCCAACTGCTGAATCCTACACTAAGGCACTGTGTATGAGCACATCCACTCGTGCATGAACTGTGCCATTCGAAATAGAACCAAGACGCTCTCCTCGAAAAAAAGAAGCCAATCTGGTTGTCCCCTGCCATAAACAAACTATACAATAGAAGGAAGAAACTGCTGCAGAAAAGTGGAAAATGCCAGGATGCAAAATACTTCCTTACCAGCCTCAGTAAGAAAGCAGAGATCTCTCATAAAATCCTCCAAATCTAGTTACGAAAATAAAATTGCCAAAGATTCCATGGACAACCACAAGGCATTCTATAGTTATGTCAAGAATCTAAATGGCAATGCTCAGATCTGTTCTGAGCTACAACAGAATGGCATTAAATATACTGATCCCAAGGATGTTGCCAGTATCCTGGCAGATCGATTCAGTGCCAACTTCACCCCCCTCTCACCCCCTAAAGGGCCCAGCTCAATACCAAAATATTGCTAAATTCCAGTAATCATGGCCACAAAGGTAAAAAAACGCACTCTCCAAAGCTAAGAATACAGCATCCATGGGACCAGGCGACATCCCGGGCTGTGTACTACATGAACTACAAAATGAACTGGCACCTCACCTAGGTGTCATGTTTAATCATAGCCTCACCTCAGGCTTCGTGCCCCAATGAGTGGCACACAGCTACAGTTATCCCACTCCACAAGGGGGGATCCACCTTGGATCCCGGGAAAGTACAGTTGTGTACACTTAGCATAAATGTAGATGTTAGAGTATATTCACTGTTGCAGTCTTTACAAAATGGGTTATCCGGCTCCTGGTAGCCCACGGTCGGCCAGAATACCAAAGTCCTTTATATATGACGCCGCCTGCCCTTGGTTGTAAGCCTGACGTCAGGCATAAAGGAAGGCAGCCAATACCATTTCCACAGTTTTTCTTGCCTTAACTGTCAGGAGCCCCCCAAAGAAGGCTAGACCAGGATAAGAAAATCCCTGGAAACATACCATCCAGAAAAGAAAAATCCAGTCTGTGCCCTACGAAAAAAGGGGGATGGAGGGGGGAGAATCCATGACTGCAACAGTGAATACACACTAACATCTACATTTATGGTAAGTGTAAACAACTGTACTATGTTCACTGATTTTCACTGTTGCAGTCCTTACAAAATGGGTTGATTCCCAAAGCCCAGGGAAAAAAAAAGAAAAGGGAGGAGGAACACCCACTGTTTAAGCGTTGGTAAGGATGCCCTATGACACTGCAGTGGCAAAACCAGCCCTGGACTTAGAAAAAGAAGGGTAAATTGTAATGCTTTGTGAAAGTGTGGACAGAAGTCCAAGTAGCTGCTTCCAGGGTGTCCTTAAGTAGGTACACCTCTTAAAAAACCTGCTGAGGTAGAGGCTGCTCTAATAGAATGGGTCTTAATACTCTGTGAGGGAAAGTACAGTTTTGTACCTACCATAAATGTAGATGTTCGAGTGCTAATACAGCTGCAGTCATAACAGATGGGTTCTCCTGCCGTCAGGCGGGTCCTCAGTCGGCCGAATTCCAAAGTCTAGGTCCGGCGTCGGTTGTCGTCGCTTCTTTCCTGACGTCAGCGCGACAGGGGTATAAAAGAACCAGCCGACGCCATTTTCTTCAGTTTTTCTGGCCCCAGATGTCAGGTGCCCCCAGAAGGAAGGCAATACATAAATTTATGTAATAATGCAATGCAGTATGATCAAAAAACAGTAGTAGCAAGCAAATACACCATAAATGAATACCCCAATCAGGTTGTATGAGGAGGTGTTAGCCAATAGGCCTGTCCCAAGAGGGGAAGGAGGGAGGGAAACATGGACTGCAGCTGTATTAGCACTCGAACATCTACATTTATGGTAGGTACAAAACTGTACTATGTTCATCGTGCATACAGCTGCAGTCATAACAGATGGGTAGAATCCCAAAGCTAAAAAAGGGGTGGTAGGCACTAGGTGGAGCCAGGATGCCCTGCAAGACTGCAGTGGCAAAGCCTGCTCTAGTTTTGGAGTATAATGGTAGGTGGTAGTGCTTGGAGAAGCTGCAGAGGTAGCTGTGGCCCTTGTGGAGTGAGATCTGATGCCTGCAGGTACAGTTTTACCTTGAAAAGAGTAACAAAAGCGTATGCAGTGGGCTATCCATTTTGAGATTGTCTGTTTGGAAAATGGCTTCCCTTGAGCTCCTATAGCATAGGACACAAAGAGTTGTTCTGATTTTCTGAAAGGCTTTGTCCTGTCCAAATAATAACGCAGCTGTCTGTGGATGTCCAAGGAATGTAGTAGTCTCTCCCCTTTGTTTTGAGGATTAGGTTAAAAGGTAGGTAAGTGGATAGCCTGATTCAAAGCTACCCTGGATACCACCTTTGGCATAAAGGACGGATTGGTTCGTAAGGAAACTCTGTCCTGATGGAAAATGATGAAAGGCTGCACAGCCATGAGGGCTTGTAGTTCCGATACCCTGCGAGCTGAGGTGATAGCCAGAAGGAAGGCTGTTTTCCAGGACAAATATTGCAAATCTGTTGAGGCAGCTGGCTCAAAAGGAGGCAAGGTCAGCTTTTCTAGAATGAAATTGAGGTCCCAAGCAGGTATTGGTTGTTTCCTTGGGGGTTTTATATTCTTAGCCCCTCTGAGGAACTGTCAAGAGGGGGTGAGAGAATAAAGGAGGATCAGTGTTGTATTTTGCAGAAATGGCTGAGGCATGGATTTTGATGGAGGAGAATGAAAGTCCACTGCTTAGCAGCTCAGCTAGATACTGTAATATTTGAGGTAAATTCAGTATTCCAGGATTCTGGCCCTTTTTCTCATTCCAGGCACAAAACCGTTTCCATTTTGCGGAGTGAGCTTTTCTAGTAGAAGGCCTTCTGGCCTCCAAAATGACATCCTGCACCTCCTTGGAGAGTAGGGTCTGTTGTGAAGTTAAGGAATCTTCCATGCGGCCAGATTGAGTGTTTTCAGCTGACTGTGAAGAGTTTTGAAGCTGAGCTGAGTCAGAAGAAGAGTCATTAGAGGTAGGGTCCATGGCGGGGAATGCGTCAGGCTCCTCAGGAGTGGGTACCAGTGCTGTCTTGGCCAGTCTAGAGCAATGAGAATCATATTTGGTCTGTCTGCTCTGGTTTTTAATAGAACTTTGGGCAGCAGAGGAAGAGGTGGAAAGGCATAAACTGTCATTGTTGTCCAACTGAAAGAGAGAGCATCCACTCTCCAGGCCTGTGGATGAAAAGTCCTTGAGCAGAATTTTGTCAATTGGTGATTTTTGTGGGAGGCAAAGAGATCCATGTCTGGCCTTTCCCATGCTTGAATTATCTCTGTAAAAACTTGAGGATGCAACTTCCATTCATGTGGATCTGTCATATTTCTGCTTAGGTTGTCTGTCAGCGTGTTTTCCTTGCCTGGCAAGTACTGTGCTTGAAGTTAGATTTGTAATTCCAGAGCCATTTTCCAAAGTGACATGGCCAGCCTGCATAGGGGGTATGAATGGGTTCCTCCCTGTTTGTTTATGTACCACATTACTGCGGTGGTGTCTGAACTTATCAATAGTTGACCTGGATGCAGAAAGTCTTTGAAAGCTATAATAGCATTTATTACTGCTACCATTTCCTTTTGATTGATGTGTAGGTGCTTTTCTTTTTGGGACCATTTGCCCTGAATGCACCGATCTGTCATGTGCGCCCCCCAGGCGTAGTCCGAGGCGTCTGTTGTGATGACTTGATTTGCTTGAGGCTTGCAGAATGGGAGACCTGTGTTTCTTTGGCATGCTTGAGCCCACCACAGAAATTCCTTTTGAAGACATGGAATCAGTGGTATTATTGTTTCCAAACTGTGGCTGTGTTGAGACCATAGGTTTTTCAGGTACCATTGAAGTTTCCTCATATGCAGCTTTGCACATGGGATTAGTAGGATGCAAGATGCCATGAATCCCAGAGCCTGCAGGTTTTTCCTTGCAGTCAGCCTGGTGAAATTTGCTAGTTTTCTGAAGTATTGAGTTAGTTGCCCCTGTTTCTCTGGTGTGAGGTAGGCCATCTGGGTGTTTGTGTCCAAGTTGGCACCCAAGAAAATTAGGGTATTAGCCTTGATTTCTTTTTGTTGACTGTGTATCCCAGACAATTCAACAACATTATTACAAAAGCCAGATGTTTCAGAAGTATGTGCTTGCTGTCCGCTTGGATCAGGCAGTCGTCCAAATATGGGTATATTTGTATCCCTTGAAGTCTGCAGTAGGCAATTACTGATGCCAGGCATTTTGTGAATACTCTGGGCGCAGTAGATAAGCCAAAGGGCAATGCAGAGAATTGATAATGGGTTGAACCTGCAAGAAATCTGAGGTATCTTCTGCAATCTTGTCTGATTGGGACATGCAGGTATGCCTCCTTGAGGTCCAATGTTACCAGCCAAGACTCCTTGCCCATCATGGGAAGAAGCTGCTGTAATGTGAGCATCTTGAATTTTGGCACGAGTAAACATGTGTTTAGGATGGATAGGTCCAAAATAGGTCTCCAATCTTTTCCCTTCCTTGGTACCAGGAATAGTCTGGAATAAAAACCTTGACCTTGTTCTTGTGTAGGTACCTCTTGAATAGCTTTCATGTCCATGAGATCTGAAATTTGTCTTTGTGCCTCTGCCCTTTGATTGTGTGGCAGGTTTGGCATGCCTCTCATTTTTGGAAGGTGTGAAAATGGAATCTGTAGCCTCTTTTTATAATGTCCAGGATCCATTTGTCTTTTGTGACAATATGCCAATTTTTCGAAAATAATGCCAGTTTTCCGCCTAAAGGTGCTGCCATTTGAGCCCTTGCTTGGCATGCAAAGGGGAAAGGCATTGGGTTTGCTTTCTGAATGGCTGTGAACTATCCTCACCACCTCTTTGTGTAGGAGCTTGCCATTGTCTGCCTCTAAACGATCCTTGAGATTGCCCTCTACCTCTTTGGGGTCTGTCCGTGGCTGGAAAGGACCAATTTTTGGAAGGCCAATTTCTACTGAAACGTGGAGGTTGTACCTGTAGGAAATCTTTCACTGTTTGCATTGATTTAGCCTTTTCCTCCATTTTCTTTAATACCTCCTCAGCTTTAACACCAAATAATACATCTTTTTGTAGAGGGGCATCTAGTAATTTAGCTTTGACATGATCTGGTAAGGTTTGCTCCTTGAGCCAGGCATGTCTACGTATGACTGATCCTGTAACAGCAGCTCTACAAGAGGCCTCTAGAGCATCTAAACCACATTGCAAGGTATGTTTACCCACTTGTTCTGCACTATGCATCAAATCCTGCAACTCCTTCAAGTCTGGTTGTTCAGGTTGTGACATTTTGCTTCTCAACTGTGATAACAGAAACTGTTGGCACTTTAACATATGGAACTGGCAGTTTAATGCCCTCATGGTTAAGGTGGCCGAGGTGTATACCTTTTTTCCCCACCTTTCTAAAGCTCTGGAATCTCTCTCTGAAGGTAATGGATTTTTAGCAGTGGAGGCCTTAATTCCCTTGGGGCCCTGTGAGATAGTTTCTGGGTCAGCCGCATGGCTTTTGTATAAGAATTGGTGCGAGTCAGGAACCCGGTAGTACCTGTCAGGCTTGACTGGGGCTGGAGGTAAAGAGTCTGGGTTAAGGCAGGCCTCCGAATACACATCATCTAGAATGTCTAAGACAGGAGGTATTAGCCAGAGGCCTGTGCTGAGGGAGCAAGAGAAAATCCCTAAGCCTTTTCTTGGAGTCTGAGTACTCTTGGCCTTCCCAGTGGAAGTGTTCCCTCAAGGTATGCAAGGTTTCCCCAAAAGAGTAATCCTCAGGGGGGGAGACAGAGGGAATGGACTCCTCTGCATCAGAATCTTCAAAAGGGGAGTATGAATGTTCCTGTTCATCAGAGTGCTCTGAAATAATGGAGGCCTGGTCCGAGGAGGGATTCTTCCTCCACTCTGGGCCTTTTGTCCGGGGGTTGAGAACCCCTGATAAGAGTAATCAAATCCTCAGCCATTTTGAGCATCTGTTTTTTAGGCATGGGGCCTGGAGAAGGGCCCTGTGGAGCTTGTCTCTTAGAATGCATGGCTGCTTTAGACTTAGTGAAAGCCTTGATGGAAAAAGAAGAGGAAGGCCTGAAGACACCTTGAGAGGTGGCAGACCTGTCTAAAGAGTATCACCGCCTAGAGTGGCTTCGGTATCGGTAGTCGGGGTGTGGGCCGAGGAGCCTGCGACCTCGGGTACAGTAGACACCGCCAATGAAGTGTCGTCGGTAGTCAGGGGCTGCGTAGGCGCCTCACTGAGAACCGGACCACCTGTAGTCGGCTTTGGCATGGTGTCGGTAGAAGCTGCGGACCTTGTATGTCGGTCCTTATCTTTGCGTCTTTTACTCAAAACTGGAGTCAGAGTATCCGACGACATAATGTAATTAAATTTTTTGCCAAAATAATGTTGGGTGAACTCCGCCCGACGCTTAATGGTGCGTCTGTTGAATGTAGCACAAAAATGACAGGCCGAGACGTCGTGGTCTGGGCCTAAGCAAGGAATGCAGAGGGAATGAAAATCCGTATGCGGTATTTGCTTCCCACATGAAATACAATTATTAACTTTGTCTGACATCGGTCTGAGGCAAGAAAAGTTTCCCCAACGGGATACTTAGCTTTCAAGAAGACTTCGGTTGCAAAATTTTCGTAATCTCAGGAGCTGGCCGACCGGCACTTGCGAACTGCTTCTGCTTTGGGCACCGTGCGGCAAGAAAGACTGGAGAAAATGGCGTCGGCTGGTTCTTTTATACCCCTGTTCGCGCTGACGTCAGGGAAGAAGCGACGACAACCGACGCCGGACCTAGACTTTGGAATTCGGCCGACCGAGGACCCGCCTGATGGCAGGAGAACCCATCTGTTATGACTGCAGCTGTATGCACGATGAACATCCTTGCCATGCTGTAAGTAACAAAAGTGAATACAATGAGCAATCCATTTAGAAATGGTCTGTTTAGAAATAGCTTTGCCCCGAGCTTCAGGTGCAAAACTGACCAACAACTGATCCGACTTCCAAAAGGGTTTAGTCCTGTCCAGGTAAAATCTAAGCAGTCTATGCACATCAAGGGAGTGCAGTAGCCTTTCCCCTTTATTCTGAGGTTTAGGAAAGAAGGTAGGCAGGTGGATTGACTGGTTAAGAGTCAGGCTGGAAACACCTTAGGGATAAAGGAGGGATTAGTTCGAAGAGAAACCCAATCCGCATGGATGATAAAAGGCTCTACTGCCATTAAGGCCTGCAGCACAGAAACTCTTCTAGCTGAAGTAATAGCCAAGAGAAAGGTAGTTTTCCAGGTGGGAAACTTTAAATCTGCTGAGGCAGCTGGTTCAAAAGGAGGCAAAGTAAGTTTCTCAAGTACAAAATTAAGATCCCAAGCAACAGTAGGTGCCCTTCTGAAAGATTTTAAATTGTTAGCTCCCCTGAGGAACTGTTTCATCAAGGGATGAGAGAAAATAGGTTGCTCAAAGGAACAATGAGCAGAAAAGTACAGTTGTGCACACTTACCATAAATGTAGATGTTCGAGTGTATTCACTGTTGCAGTCATTACATTTGGGTAATCTGCTAGCAGGTTGCCCTCAGTCGGCCTGAATAACAAAGTCTTGGGTCCTGCGTCGGTTGCTGTCTCCTCTTCCATGACGTCAGGTCATCAGGGGTGTAAAACATGCAGCTGACACCATTTTATTCAGTTTTTCTTGCCCCAGATGTCAGGTGCCCCCCAAATGGGGAGCAAAAAAAAATATATATATATATATATATATATATATATATATATATATATATATATATATATATATATCTTCAACTAAAAGCAAATACACCACAAAGGCTTTTGAGTATAATAAAGGAAAGAAATGGTATAGAAAGGGGGATGGCGGGTGGGTAACCCAGACTGCAACAGTGAATACACTCAAACATCTACATTTATGGTAAGTGTACACAACCGTACTATGTTCATGTTTCACTGTTGCAGTCATTACATTTGGGTAGAATCCCAAAGCTATGGATGGGAGGATGGAACTAAACAGCATTAGGAGCGGCTATAAAGCCCTGCAGGACTGCAGTGGCAAAGCCTGCTCTGGATTTGGAGAAGAGAGGTAAATGATAATGCTTTGTGAAGGTATGAACAGAGCTCCAAGTAGCAGCTTCTAGAATGTCTTTGGATGGGACCCCTCTGAGAAAAGCTGCTGAAGTAGAGGCAGCCCTGGTGGAATGTGATCTGATCCCCATGGGCACAGGTTTACCATGGTGCAAATAGCAGAAACGAATACAGTGGCTTATCCATTTAGAAATAGTCTGCTTTGATATAGCCTTCCCCTCTGACCCTGCAGCAAATGCTACCAGTAGTTGCTCAAATTTTCTTAGCAATTTGGTCATACTTACAATCTTAGTTGTCTGTGTACATCCAATGAATGCAGAATCCGCTCCCCCTTGTTCTGCAGATTTGGGTAAAATGTTGGCAGGTGAATGGTCTGGTTAAGAGCCACACTGGATACCACCTTAGGCATAAAACAAGGGTTGGTCCTGAGGGACACCCTGTCCGGGTAAAATATAATAAAAGGCTCCACTGCCATGAGAGCCTGTAGTTCTGAAACCCTTCTTGCTGAAGTGACTGCCAAAAGAAAAGCTGTTTTCCAAGATAGAAATCTTATATCTGCAGTAGCTGCTGGTTCAAAAGGAGGCAGGGTGAGTTTTTCCAGCACAAAATTGAGGTCACATGCAGGAGTTGGTGCTCTTCTGGGAAGCCATAATTTTTTGGCCCCTCTAAGATACTGTTTAAGCAGAGGATGAGAAAAGAGGGGAGGCTCTGTGTTGCAATGAGCCGAGATGGCAGAGGCATGGATTTTTATTGAAGAAAAAGATAGGCCCTCGTCAAGCATCTCAGTCAAATATTGTAAAATCTGAGGAATATTGGGCTTTGCTGTGTCTATTACTAGTGCTTGGTTACAAGCACAGAGTCTCTTCCATTTATCAGCATAGGATTTTCTACTGCTAGGCCTTCTGGCTTCCAAAATGACATCCATCACAGATTTACTGAGAGGTGTTGTTTGAATAATTCGTTGATTAGCCATGCTGCAAGATTCAGAGTTTGGAGCTGAGTGTGCAGAATTTGATAGTTCTGCTGAGACAGTAGATGAGGTTTCTGAGGCAAGTACCATGGAGGAAGGTCAGACATATTCCTTAGAAGCGGGTACCATTGCTGGCAGGGCCAGTCCGGAGCAATTAGGATCATTTTTGTTTTTCCTGTCTGACTTTTAGTAAGACCTTGGAGAGTAGAGGCAGAGGGGGAAAGGCATAGACCGATAGGTTTTTCCAGCTGAAGGATAGAGCATCCACTTTCCATGCTTTTTTGTGATGAGTTCTTGTGCAGAATTTGTCCAGCTGATAATTTTGGGGAGAGGCAAATAGATCTATGTCTGGGCTCCCCCATTTCTGTGTTAACATGCTGAAGATTTGTGGATCTAGTTTCCATTCATGCGGGTTCATAAGATTTCTGCTTAGGTCGTCTGCCAGAGTATTTTGCTTTCCTGGCAGGAATTGAGCTTGAAGATGTATTTCGTAAGTCAAGGCTGTGTTCCACAAAGCCATGGCTAGTCTGCAAAGGGGGTAGGGATGTGTACCCCCCTGCTTGTTTATGTCCCACATAACTGTGGTGTTGTCCATCCTTATCAGTAGTTGTCCTGGATGAAGTAGGTTCTTGAAGGCTGTCAGAGCATTCTGAACAGCTAGCATCTCTTTCTGGTTGATATGCAGATGCATTTGGTTTGGGCTTCATTTGCCCTGAATGCATCTCCCTGCCAGGTGGGCCCCCCAAGCATAGTCTGATACATCTGTAGTTACGGTTTGGGTGGCAGGTGGTAGACTGAAAGACTGTCCCTTGTTTTGGTGACATTTCTCTGCCCACCAAAGAAACTCCTGTTGTAGGCAGGGAATGAGAGGAATCATTGTTTCCAGGCTGTGACAATGTTGACTCCAAAAGTTTTTAGGTACCATTGAAGTTTCCTCATATGCAGTCTTGCATATGGAATTAGTAGAATGCAGGATGCCATGAACCCCAAAGCCTGCAGAATTTGTCTTGCAGATAACTGGGTTTTTGTTGCCATTTGTTTGAAGTATGTTGTCAGTTGCCTTTGTTTGTCTGGCGTGAGGTAAGCCATCTGGGCAGTTGTATTCAAGCCTGCACCCAGGAATGTAATTATTTGAGAGGGTACCACTTGTGATTTCTTTTTGTTTATGGTGTAACCTAGGCATGCTAGAAGCCTTTTTACAAACGCCAGATGTTGAAGAAGAGTGTCCTTGTCCTCTGCTTGAATAAGACAATCGTCCAGATAAGGATAAATTTGAATGCTTCTTTGTCTACAGAATGCAATTACTGGTGCCAGGCACTTTGTAAAGACCCTGGGTGCAGTAGATAAGCCAAAGGGCAGTGCAGAGAATTGGTAATGCAAAAAACCTGCCTTGAAGCAGAGGAATCTTCTGCACGATTCCCTTATTGGGATATGCAGGTATGCCTCGTTTAAATCTATAGTTACTAACCAAGCATTCCTGCCTAGCATAGGCAGTAGCTGTTGTAAAGTCAGCATTTTGAATTTTGGAATGTCCAGGAACATGTTCAGAATCGATAAGTCCAGTATTGGATGCCATGAATTGTCTTTTCTGGGTACCAGGAAAAGTCTTGAATAAAAACCTTGTCCTTTTTCCTTTTCTGGTACTGGTTGAATAGCCCCCATATCCATGAGGGACCTGACTTATTTCTGGGCCTCTGCCCACTGGTTTTGTGGCAGATCCGGACATCCGTTTGGAATTGGCAAAGTATGGAAATGAAATCTGTACCCCTGGGATACTATGTTTAATACCCACTTGTCCTGGGTAATTAACTGCCAACTTTGAGCATGAAGTGCTAGTTTTCCCCCCAAGGGGGCTACCAAAAGATAAGTGCTTGGTGATGGTAGAGGAAAGTCACTGAGACTGCTTACTGCAGGGTTGTGCTTCGTTTCCTCCAGATTTGGAGGTGGAGGCACCCCATTGCTTTGACCTGTAAGAACCTTGTGATTGGCACCTGGAGCCTTTTGAGCACCTGGATTTGCCCTGAGTGGCTCTGTTGGACACAGGAAAGGACCAATTTTTAGTAGGCCAGTGCCTACTGAACCTGGGTGGCTGCACTTGCAAGAAATCTTTTACAGTTTGCGTAGATTTAGCTTTGTCTTCCATTTTCTTTAAAACCTCTTCTGCCTTATTACCAAACAGAGTATCATGCTGCAAAGGGGCATCCAACAATTTAGCTTTAGCATGATCAGGCAGATTTTGCTCCTTCAGCCAGGCATGCCTTCTAATCACAGATCCAGTAACGGCGGCCCTACAAGAGGCCTCCAAGGAATCAAAGCCACATTGCAAAGTATGCTTTCCAACCTGTTCTGCTGAACGCAATAATTCCTGTAACTTTATTTTCACCACAATCAGAAATCAACATAATTTTCTGTTTCAGTAAGCCCATAACATGCTGTTGATATTTAAGCATACGAAACTGGCAGTTTAAAGCCCTGATTGCCAAGGTTGCAGACATACAAACCTTCTTACCCCATCTATCCAGCGCCCTGGAATCTCTATCAGAAGGGGTAGGATTTTTGGCTGTAGAGGCCTTTACACCCTTGGGACCCTGAGAAATAGTCTCAGGATCAGCAGCAGGATTTTTGAAAAGTAATTTGTGGGAGTCAGGAACCCTGTAATATCTGTCTGGCTTACTAGGAGCCGGAGGCAGGGAATCAGGAGCCATGCTTGATTCTGAGAACACATCATCAACAATGTGTAATACAGGAGGTATTGCCAAAGGCCTATGCTGAGGAAGAAGGAAATCCTCAAGCCTCTTTTTTGATTCAGAGAAGTACTGACTCTTCCACTGAAAATGTTCCCTTAAAGTATGCAAAGTCTCTCCAAAAGAGTAATCCTCAGGAGGAGATGCAGATGGGATGGATTCCTCTGCATCAGAATCCTCATAGGGTGGAATAGAAAATTCCTGATCAGAAGAAATGGAAACCTGATCTGAAGATTCACAATCAGTGCCTTGCCTAGGCCTCTTAGCAAAGGGGGGGGGGTCCCCTGATCAAGGTAATTAAATCCTCAGCCATTTCGATCATCTGTTTTTTAGGCATAGGGGCCTGAGCACATGGCTCATGCGTCAGTTTTTTAGATATAGAAGTTGTTTTTGACCTCGTTTTTGTTGCTGGCGTCAGTTTAATATAAAAATGTTGAGGAATGAAAACACCCTCAGAAGCCGGTGCCTGCTCAGCGGCTCTGGACCCATACAAGGGAGAGACATCCGTGGGTTCTATACTCTGAGAATCTCGCAGCATACCAGACTCCGAATGGGTCTCGGTAGAGGCCTGCGACTCAAAAGTGGCGGGTATCAGGGGCTGCGAAAGCCCTTCACTGAGTACTGGTGAACCGGCGACTGGCTTAGGAGAAGCTTCGTCGTCAGTTTTGGACCTCGACAGTCTGTCTCTGTCTTTTTCTTTGCGTTTTTTATAAACTCCGATAGTCGGTTTGCTAACCGACGACATTTCAGGATAATTAAATCTTGAAACAAAATATTTAGAAGCAAAAATATACGGACGCTTAATAGTGCATTGGTTAAATCTAGCACAAAACCGACAGCAAGGCACTTTGTGATCAGGGCCTAGGCAAGGAACACAGTACAAATGAAAATCCTTATGAGGTATTTGCTTCCCACAAGTAATGCAATTATTAACTTTTACTGACATTAGTAAGGAGCAAGAAAAAGCTTCCCCAATGGGGTACTGAGCTTTAGTTTGAAGACTTTGGTTCTGAAACTTGAATACGAAAATTTCAGGAGTCGGCTGACCGGCACTTGCGAACTGCTTCTGCTTCGGGCACCACGCGGCAAGACTGAATAAAATGGTGTTGGCTGCATGTTTTACACCCCTGATGACCTGACGTCATGGAAGAGGAAAAAAAACAAATGGCCAGCATATATAGTCCCACGCTTTATTTTGCAGAGATCCAGGAACATAAAAATGTCGCAAACGTAACTCCAACCCTCAGACCGGTTTCGGCAATATGCCTTCTTCAGTGAATAAAAAAATATGCCCAAACCTGAGCATCATACATATTTATATCCTACATCAGTCAGGCTTAACCAATGGTATAATCCAACCCCTTTGATACATATTCATGAACCCAAAGAACTGCTTACAAAAGCCTATATAATCATATATGTAACAAAGGTAATAGACAATTGTAATTGCAAATGCAAAAGTATTGACAAATATGAATGTAGATACAATGAGTGCAC
This sequence comes from Protopterus annectens, assembly GCF_019279795.1. Classification (NCBI taxonomy): domain Eukaryota; kingdom Metazoa; phylum Chordata; order Ceratodontiformes; family Protopteridae; genus Protopterus; species Protopterus annectens. The sequence goes on along the minus strand of NC_056748.1, from coordinate 693,181,931 downwards.
GTCTTAAAATAATTATAAACAAATAATAAAAATAAACAAAAGATAGTATAACAATGCCATACAAACATGACTCAACCTGGTCCAAACCCTGTCCACTAAACCTAAAGAAAATTATATATATTTAACAACCCAATCACTCCATATAAACATATATGTACATTTCTATATGTACCATATTTAGAAATGGAAAACCACATTGGTAGTCACAAGAAATATATATGGTGTGATAATTCAATTGTAAATACAATCAAATTGTAAAATGAAAATTGAATGGAGCTTCTCATAGCCTTGTACCAATAGGACAAAAAGCTAAATGAAATAATATTCATCATAAATGGTCATTTAGACCAGGAGAAAACAAAGCTCCAAGATGAATAATCCAATATTTCTCTTTAAAGCTTAGTGTATTTGGCCATCCCTGTTGATGGCTTCTATCCCCTGTAATCCTGTCAATGACAGTGAACATGAACCTGGCTGAAGGCTGTTTAAGTGTATGTTGAAAAAGTGCATTAGTTGGCTTTTGGTTCCTTATGTCACTCCTGTGTTCCCCTATTCTAATACGTAGTGAACGTGAAGTTTTACCTACATAAAAGGCTGAGCACTGACATGTCGCTAGGTATATCACCCAACTGCTGGAGCAATTCCCAAAGATTCTCAGATCATAAACTTTACTGGTATTAGCACTGGTGAATTGTTTGGTTTTGTTTACCTGATTACACGAATTACAATGCCCACACGGAAAGGTACCCAAAAGCTCATCCCCCATAATGGTGAGTTGTTTATATTTTGCTCCTCCACTATCCTGATGTTTGTAATGTGAAAGAAGAGAACCCAATGTTCCACCCCTTCTATAGGAAAATTGACATTTGTCACCCAACCTCTCTCTTAAAAAATCATTGGCCAATAGAATATTCCAATTGTCATTGAGGACATTCCTAATAACCTGATGATTCCTACCATATGTGGTAACAAATCTCAAAGTAGAATCATTCATAGTGGGTGAATGGTCCCTGTATTCCAGTAATTGACTTCTCTGCTGTTGACTCGACCAATTCCTGGCAGATAGAATATCAAATGGACGATATCCCCTTTCTAAAAATCTATTAGTTAGATCCATAGTAGCATCCTGATAATCCCTTGCAGAGGAGCTGATGCGTTTGATCCTCAAAAATTGGGATTTGGGAATATTTCGGACGGTGTGGCATGGATGCATACTGGATGCATGGAGTAACGTATTATATTGTGGGTATTTACGGTGAATCTTCGTACCAAGAGTGTTATCAGTATTTCTATAGACAGTAACATCAAGGAAGTCAATCTGATTCAAGTTGGATGTAACCGTAAATTCAATTCCCCATATGTTACTGTTAAGATATTCCATAAATTCACGTAAATACCCTAAATCCGCACGCCACACCATCCAGCAATCGTCCAGGTACCTGCGCCATATGTCCATTTCCACCATATAGATATTATGTGATGGATTGTAAATAAGGCATTCCTCCAAGTAGGCCATGAATAGGTCAGCATAAATGGGTGCAAAAGATGCTCCCATAGCCGTCCCCTGGAGTTGCCAATAACATTCACCTTGAAAATACAGAATGTTCTTATTCAGTACATGTTCGGACATACAGATGATTAATGTATTGAAACCTGGTGGGTATAAGTCAGCTTTCTCTAACCAAAATTGTAAAGCTTGCAAGCCTGCCCAATGTGGTATACTGGTGTAAAGGGATCTAACGTCCAGTGTGCACAATAACCACTGTGATTCAATTTGTGTATCCTGGATAATTTTTAAAAATTGTGTGGTATCTTGGATCCTTGCTCTCACATATTTCAATAGAGGTTTTAACTGCTGAGTTAGAAATGCCGATAGTGGTTCCGTGAGTGAGCCGTGCCCTGAAACAATTGGTCTACCAGGTGGTGATGTAAGAGATTTATGTATTTTGGGAAGCAAGTATAATATTTGTTTGGATGGATCAGTGACTGTTAAATGTTGGGCTATACTGTGGGTGATGATACCCTCTTCAACAGCTCTGTTGATAAAGGCATCAATTTCTTTTTTAAATTTAGGCGTGGGATCTATGCCCATAGACATGTAACATCTAGTGTCAGATAACTGACGAAGGCCTTCCTGAATATAATAATCCATATCCAAAATGACCACCGCTCCACCCTTATCTGCCTGGAGTATAACAATCTTGTTATTTTCTTTTAATTCCATCAGAGCCTTCTTTTCAGTAGAATTGATATTTTCTTGCAGAATCTGGGATTCAAAAGGTGGAAAATGGAGATCCCTTAGTACCGCTTGTTGAAATGTTGCTACATACTTATTCATAGGTGGCTGAAATGTTGATTTCTGAAATCTAAATTCAGTAAATCTTTTAACATTAGCTCTATTTGGATCTGAAAAAAATATCTTTAAATTAAGGCAGCGACAAAAATCCAACACATCCACTGCAGTTTGATATTGATCACAAAAGAAACTGGGTACAAATCCCAAACCTTTATTCAAAAGTCTTTGTTGATCCGCAGTTAACACAGTATCAGAAAGATTAAGAAAGTACAGTTTTGTACCTACCATAAATGTAGATGTTCGAGTGCTAATACAGCTGCAGTCATAACAGATGGGTTCTCCTGCCATCAGGCGGGTCCTCGGTCGGCCGAATTCCAAAGTCCAGGTCCGGCGTCGGTTGTTGTTGCTTTCTTTCCTGACGTCAGTGCGACAGGGGTATATAAGACACAGCCGACGCCATTTTCTTCAGTCTTTCTTGCCCCAGATGTCAGGTGCCCCCAGAAGGAAGGCTATATATATATATATATATATATATATATATATATATATATATATATATATATATATAATCATGCAATGCAATATAATCAAAAGTCAGTAGTTGCAAGCAAATACACCATAGAAGGATAACCCAATCAGGTTGTAAGATGAGGAGTTAGCCACTAGGTCTGTACCCAGAGGGGAAGGAGGGAGGAAACCTGGACTGCAGCTGTATTAGCACTCGAACATCTACATTTATGGTAGGTACAAAACTGTACTATGTTCATCGTGCATACAGCTGCAGTCATAACAGATGGGTAGAATCCCAAAGCTGCACAGGGTGGTAGGCACTAGGTGGAACTGGGAGGAGCCAGAATGCCCTGCAACACAGCAGTGGCAAAGCCTGCTCTAGTTTTGGAGTATAAAGGTAGGTGATAGTGTTTAGTGAAGGTATGCACAGAACTCCAAGTGGCTGCCTCCAAAATATCTTTGGTAGGGACTCCTCTGAGGAAGGCTGCAGAGGTAGCTGTGGCCCTTGTGGAGTGGGATCTGATGCCTGCAGGTACAGATTTACCATGAAAGGAGTAACAAAACCGTATGCAGTGGCCTATCCATTTTGAAATTGTCTGTTTGGAAATTGGCTTCCTTGAGCTCCTACAGCATAGGACACAAAGAGTTGTTCTGATTTCCTGAAAGGCTTTGTTCTGTCCAAATAGTAACGTAGCTGTCTATGGATGTCTAAGGAATGTAGCAGCCTTTCCCCTTTGTTTTGAGGATTGGGGTAAAAGGTAGGTAAGTGTATGGCCTGATTTAAAGCTACCCTGGATACTACCTTAGGCATAAATGACGGGTTGGTTCATAGGGAAACCCTGTCCTGATGGAAGATGAGAAAGGGCTGCACAGTCATGAGGGCTTGTAGTTCCGAGACCCTACGAGCTGAGGTAATAGCCAGAAGGAAAGCTGTTTTCCAGGACAAATATTGCAAATCTGTTGAGGCAGCTGGTTCAAAGGAAGGCAATGTTAATTTTTCTAGAATGTAATTAAGATCCCAGGCTGGTATTGGTTGTTTCCTTGGAGGTCTTATATTCTTAGCCCCTCTGAGGAACTGCCTTAAGAGTGGGTGAGAGAATAAGGGTGGATCAGTGTTGTATTCTGCAGAAATGGCTGAGTCATGGATTTTGATGGAGGAAAATGAAAGTCCACTGTTCAACAGCTCAGCTAGATACTGTAATATCTGAGGCAAATTCAGTTTTCTAGGATCCTGGCCCTTTTTCTCATTCCAAGCGCAAAACCGTTTCCATTTTGCGGAGTAAGCTTTTCTAGTAGATGGCCTTCTGGCCTCCAAAATGACATCCTGCACCTCCTTGGAGAGTAGGGTCTGTTGTGGTGTTAAGGGATTTTCCATGCAGCCAGATTGAGTGTTTTCAGCTGACTGTGAAGAGTTTTGTAGCCGTGCTGAGTCAGGGAGGCATTAGAGGTAGGGTCCAGGGAGGAGAATGTGTTAGGCTCCTCAGGAGTGGGTACCAGTGTTGTTTGGCCAGTCTGGAGCAATCAGTATCATCTTTGGTCTGTCTGCTCTTGCTTTCAAGAGCACCTTGGGCAGTAGAGGCAAAGGTGGGAAGGCGTAAACTGTCCGTGCTGCCCAACTGAAAGAAAGGGCGTCCACTCTCCAAGCCTTTGGATGAAATGTCCTTGAGCAGAATTTTGTCAATTGATGATTCTTGTGGGAGGCAAAGAGATCTATGTCTGGCCTTCCCCATGCTTGGATTATCTTTGTAAACACTTGAGGATGCAACTTCCATTCGTGCGGGTCTGTCATATTTCTGCTTAGATTGTCTGCCAGCGTGTTTTCCAAACCTGGCAGGTACTGTGCTTGAAGCTCGATTTGCCATTCCAGAGCCATGTTCCAAAGTGACATGGCCAGCCTGCACAGGGGGTATGAATGTGTTCCTCCTTGTTTGTTTATGTACCACATTACTGTGGTGTTGTCTGTTCTTATCAATAATTGCCCTGGATGCAGGAGGTCCTTGAAAGCTGTAATTGCATTTATCACTGCTAGCATTTCCTTTTGATTGATGTGAAGGTGCTTTTCCTTTTGGGACCATTTGCCCTGAATGCACCTGTCTGTCATGTGTGCACCCCAGGCGTAGTCTGAGGCGTCGGTTGTGATGACTTGATTTGCTTGAGGCTTGCAGAATGGTAGACCTGTGTTTGTTTGGCATGCTTGGGCCCACCATAGAAATTCCTTTTGCAAACATGGAATTAGTGGTATTATTGTTTCCAAACTGTGGCTGTGTTGAGACCATAGGTTTTTTAGGTACCAGTGAAGTTTCCTCATATGCAACTTTGCACATGGGATTAGAAGAATGCAAGATGCCATGAAGCCCAGAGCCTGCAGGATTTTCCTTGCAGTTAGCCTGGTACAATTTGCTAGCATCTTGAAGTACTGAGTTAGTTGCCCTGTTTTTCTGGCGTAAGATAGGCCATCTGGGTGTTTGTGTCCAAGTTGGCACCCAGGAAAATTATTTTCTGAGATGGTGTTAGCCTGGATTTCTCTTTGTTGACTGTGTATCCCAGAGAATTCAATAACCGTGTTACATAAGCCAGATGTTCCAGAAGTATGTGTTTGCTGTCCGCTTGGATCAGGCAATCGTCCAAATAAGGGTAAATTTGTATCCCTTGAAGTCTGCAGTAGGCAATTACTGATGCCAGGCATATCGTGAATACTCTGGGCGCAGTAGATAAGCCAAAGGGCAATGCAGAGAATTGATAGTGGATTGAACCTGTAAGAAATCTGAGGTATCTTCTGCAGCTTTGTCTGATTGGGACATGCAGGTATGACTCCTTGAGGTCCAATGTTACCAGCCAAGACTCCTTGCCCAGCATGGGAAGAAGCTGCTGTAAGGTGAGCATCTTGAATTTTGGTGCAGTAGAAATGTGTTTAGGATGGATAAGTCCAAAATGGGTCTCCAATCGGTTCCCTTCCTTGGTACCAGGAACAGTCTGGAATAAAAACCTTGACCTTGTTCGTGAGTAGGTACCTCTTGAATAGCTTTCATGTCCATGAGCTTTGAAATTTGTATTTGAGCCTCTGCCCTTTGATTGTGTGGCAGGTTCGGCATGCCTCTCATTTTTGGAAGAGTGTGAAAATGAAATCTGTAGCCTCTGTTTATAATGTCCAGGATCCATTTGTCGTTTGTGACAATATGCCATTTTTTTGAAAATAATGCCAGCTTTCCTCCCAAGGGTGCTGCCACCTGAGCCTTGCTTGGCATGCAAAGGGGAAAGACATTGGGTTTGTTTCCTGTATTGTTGTGCACTGTCTTCGCCACCTCTTGGTGCTGGAAATTGCCATTGTCCACCTCTATATGATCCTTGAGATTGTCCTCTGCCCCTTGTGCGCCTCTACCTCTTTGGGGCTTGTCCGTGGCTGGAAAGGACCAGTTTTTTGAAGGCCAATTTCTGCTAAAACGTGGTGGTTGTACCTGTAGAAAAGCTTTGACAGTTTGCATAGATTTAGCTTTTTCTTCCATTTTCCGTAGTATCTCCTCAGCATTAGTACCAAATAATACATCCTTTTGTAAAGGAGCATCTAGTAATTTAGCTTTAACATGATCAGGCAAGGTTTGTTCCTTAAGCCAGGCATGTCTACGAATGACTGATCCTGTAACAGCAGCTCTACTTGAGGCCTCTAGAGCATCATAGCCACATTGTAAGGTGTGTTTACCAACTTGTTCTGCACTATGCATCATATCCTGCAACTCCTTCAAATCTGGTTGTTCAGGTTGTGACATTTTATTCCTTAATTGTGATAACAGAAACTGCTGATATTTAAGCATATGGAACTGACAATTTAAGGCCCTCATGGCTAGGGTGGCCAAGGTATATACCTTTTTCCCCACCTTTCTAAGGATCTAGACTCTCTCTCGGAAGGTAATGGATTCTTAGCAGTAGAGGCCTTCATTCCCTTGGGGCCTTGAGAAATGGTTTCAGGGTCAGCATTATGGCTTTGTAAAGAAATTGGTGTGAGTTAGGAACTCTGTAGTACCTATCAGGCTTGACTGGGGCAGGAGGCAGGGAATCCGGATTAAGGCAAGCCTCCGAGTAAACATCATCAAGTATGTCCAAGACAGGAGGTATCGCCAGAGGTCTGTGCTGAGGTAGCAAAAGGAATTCCCTAAGCCTTTTCTTGGAATCTGAAAAATCTTGGCCTTCCCAATGGAAGTGTTCCCTCAAGGTATGCAAGGTTTCCCCGAAAGAAAAATCTTCTGGGGGGGGATACAGAAGGAATGGACTGCTCTGCATCAGAATCTTCAAAAGGAGTAAGTGTTCCTCTTCATCAGAATGTTCTGAAATAATGGAGCCCTGTTCAGAAGAGGGAGAATCTTCCTCCACTCTGGGTCTCTTGTCCGGAGGGGGTTGGGAACCCCTGATAAGAGTAATTAAATCCTCAGCCATTTTGAGCATCTGCTTTTTAGGCATGGGGCCTGGAGATGGGCCCTGTGCAACAGGCCTCTTGGAATGCATGGCTGATTTAGACTTAGTAAAGGCCTTTATGGAAAAGGAAGAAGAAGGTCTGAAGACACCATGGGTGGAAGTGGACCTGTCCACATTAAGAGGCTCAACACTCACAGTGGCTTCGGTAGCTGTAGTCAGGGTATGGGCCGAGGAACCTGCGGTCTCGGTTACAGAAGACACCGCCAGAGAAGTGTCGTCGGTAGTCAGGGGCTGCGTAGGCGCCTCGCTGAGAACCGGACCACGTGTAGCCGGTTTTGGTGTGGTGTCGGTGGAGACCGCGGACCTCCCGTGTCAGTCTTTGTCCTTGCGTTTTTTGGACAAAACAGTAGTCGGAGTCTCCGATGACATTTTATAATTAAAAGCTTTACCAAAAAAGTTGTGGGCGAACTCCGCCCGACGCTTAATAGTGCGTTTATTGAAAGTAGCACAAAAGCGACAGCCCGAGACGTCGTGGTCTGGGCCTAAACAAGGTATACAGAGGGAATGGAAATCCTTATGCAGTATTTGCTTCCCACAAGAAATACAATTTTACCTTTGTCTGACATCGGTCTGAGGCAAGAAAAGTTTCCCCAACGGGGTACTTAGCTTTAAAGAAGAAATCGGTTTCTAAATTTTCGTAATTTCAGGAGCTGGTCGACCGGCACTTGCAAACTGCTTCTGCTTCGGACACCGCGCGGCACAAAAGACTGGAGAAAATGGTGTCGGCTGTGTCTTATATACCCCTGTCGCACTGATGTCAGGAAAGAAAGCAACAACAACCGACGCCGGACCTGGGCTTTGGAATTCGGCTGACTGAGGACCCGCCTGACGGCAGTAGAACCCATCTGTTATGACTGCAGCTTTATGCACAATGAACATCATTGTTACACTCTGTATCCCCTATTTCAACAGAACTTGGATCAAGCCATCTATTGAGTCTGTGCCTACACCTGTTAGTATGTTTGCGCCCCCCTCTATGTTTGTTACCCCTTCTAAAGGGATGGCAACATTGGTTCGTTTCTTGGCAGGTGATTCTACCGATGGTGTACCTTCACTATCGGTAAGAGAGGACTCATCACCTGAAGTACTGGTATATGACCTGTCATAATGTTTTAAAATAGACCTGGGCCTTTTCCTTGTCCCCCCCCCCGTTCACACTTGAACTAACATTCTTGAATCTAACTGATCTTTGTATTTCAAAAGGTCGTCCTCTACTGTAGTCCAAAACATCCCTGTTAAATTTTTTCACCTTTCTGTCCTTAGTTATTTTATCGTATGTTGTTAATTCTTTGGACAATTTGGTTACCATACTTTCATAATTGGTAGAAGATTCAAATTTTCTACATTCAATACTTAGATTCCTAACCTCTAAAATATTATTGTCAATGGCCCTTTCATAATAAGAAGCCAGTATCCCGACAAAGGCCATTGATCCATCTTGTACCGCTTGATTCCATTCCTCGGTCAACCTCTGTTCATATCTGCTGACCATTGGTTTAAGTCTAATACGAAGACCTCTAGGAACCAAATTTTTATGCAAATATGCCTTGAATAACCTCAGATGCCAAATATTAGCCTGTAGCCCTTTAAGGCCCTTTTCCAAATTTGAAAACACTGTTTGACATCAGTCTTGTATGTTAATGCTACTAACATTGGAGTTGCTGCTTGGGATAGAATCCAGACCAAATACTTTGATATCCTCCCGATCAGCACACAACCCCTCAAGAATGTTGTCCAGGTCCATAATATTAGTAAAGGTATACCAAATTGTCCAAAAAATAAATATAACACCAAAAATAGCTTATATGAAGTAGCCAGGATAAAAATATTAATCAAAGAGTAAAGAAAGCATAGTGAAAGCATAAACTGAGGTGTAAGGACAAGAAAAAGGCCCAGCTATTATAGATCACAAAAGGTAGGTAACACCTACTGACCAGAAATAGATATCAAGACAAGTCCTTATACTGTATGTTCAGATTTCCACACCGTATTGTTGGAAAATTTGCCACCAGGCCAAAGAACCTAATCAGTTATAACATATCACTGGACTAACACCAGATGTATATTCATATAGCCTATAGTTAATATATATAGGCCAAAATAAATATCAAATGACCAATGGACCATTAGGATATCAATAATCCTTATACCAGCGAATCACAGTTGTGCCCACTGATCCTATATACCCCTTGTGTATGCAGTTAAATAAGTTTGAGAATCCGTTGGGCTATTCCTTAAACAGTAAATCAGAGCAGGACCAACATAGGTAGAACTCCTCGAAAGACATATAGGCAAAATACAAAAGCCCTATGGCAATTGTAATAGTTTAGTGAACCATAGTGGTAAAAGCCCAGTTTAGAAAATGACATACCAGCCAACTTTTCAATAAACATCAGCAAAAGTTATTCAAACCTGCATCAATGGTATATACCCAACTCCGGGTTTGTTAATTATATAAAAAAATAATAATAAGTCAATCAAATAGATTAATGAACAGACTAATGAATATTTCAATGAAAAAATGATAACATTTACATTGTATTCATACTGTATTGAATCCTAGTCACATATCGATCCCAAAGTGGGATTCCTTAGATAATAATGAACCTATAAATCCCCTTTAAGTACACGTTTAACAATTGAATTTATGGGAAACTTCCTTGTAACACATTATAGATGTTGTTAACATTCTGAAGTATATCCCAAAGATACAAAAAAATATGTAAGCAAATGACGTTCAGAATCATTAAATATTGTACACCATTCACTCTAAAATGTCCCGGTCCATAAGTCCAAAATGACTTTCCAAAAGTGAAATATCTCAATGACCATAAAAAGGCCATATAGACATAGGTGTTGAAAAACCTTGAATAACTTTCGAAAATATTATCCACAGTGGTACCAAACAGCTGTTTAAACCATTAATATTGACCCTAAAATGTACTCAATATAAAGAAGTGATCCGTAGTTAGTCAAAACCAACCTACTAAACACCTGACATATACATATATCAGTAAAATTATAAGAAAATTCCTAACATCTCATAACTGTTTATATTCATCTGTATACCCAAAAAGGCATTTAACATACAAATGCAGATAAGGAAATCCTATACAGTATGTAATGTATCATTAAAGTCCCGGTCCCCCAAACGAACCAAGGGTGGGTCCCATAGATATGTTGTTGATAGTTCCACGATAGTCCATATAGGCCCAAAAAGAACGTAGCTGTTGAAAATCTTTAGCGACCCACAAATATTATTGTCCACGAATAAAATACCAAAATCCGTTCCCAAAAAGGAATTCCAGTTACCAAATATGTCTTCCGAAAAGTCCGCCCGAAACAAAATATACCACAAATGTAATTATATCACCAGTACCTTCAAGACGCTGCTATAAACTCCCCATGTATCCATCCAAAAACGCCAAGCACCAAAACGTCCCAAATATTGGAATAGAAACGTAGATATATTCACAGCAAAGCGACTGATGAGAAAAACTTTATAAACCAAGTGAGGAGTCCTCTCCTACCGATAGCAAAGGCTAAAACGCCAACAGCGAGAACCAACAAAACCAGAAGAACACCACGCCTCGCACGTACTGCACAGCCAAACCATTAGTAGAAAAAACACAAACGGCCAGCATATATAGTCCAACGCTTTATTTTGCAGAGATCCAGGAACATAAAAATGTCCCAAACATAACTCCAACCCTCAGACCGGTTTTGGCAATATGCCTTCTTCAGTGAATAAAAAAATATGCCCAAACCTGAGCATCATACATATTTATATCCTACATCAGCCAGGCTTAACCAATGGTATAATCCAACCCCTTTGATACATACACTCAGCTTTAAAGAGAAATATTGGATTATTCATCTTGGAGCTTTGTTATCTCCTGGTCTAAATGACCATTTATAATGAATATTATTTCATTTAGCTTTTTGTCCTATTGGTACAAGGCTATGAGAAGCTCCATTCAATTTTCATTTTACAATTTGATTGTATTTACAATTGAATTATCACACCATATATATTTCTTGTGACTACCAATGTGGTTTTCCATTTCTAAATATGGTACATATAGAAATGTACATATATGTTTATATGGAGTGATTGGGTTGTTAAATATATATAATTTGCTTTAGGTTTAGTGGACAGGGTTTGGACCAGGTTGAGTCATGTTTGTATGGCATTGTTATACTATCTTTTGTTTATTTTTATTATTTGTTTATTTTTATTATTTGTTTATAATTATTTTAAGACGTGCACTCATTGTATCTACATTCATATTTGTCAATACTTTTGCATTTGCAATTACAATTGTCTATTACCTTTGTTACATATATGATTATATAGGCTTTTGTAAGCAGTTCTTTGGGTTCATGAATATGTATCAAAGGGGTTGGATTATACTATTGGTTAAGCCTGACTGATGTAGGATATAAATATGTATGATGCTCAGGTTTGGGCATATTTTTTTATTCACTGAAGAAGGCATATTGCCGAAACTGGTCTGAGGGCTGGAGTTATGTTTGGGACATTTTTATGTTCCTGGATCTCTGCAAAATAAAGCGTTGGACTATATATGCTGGCCGTTTGTGTTTTTTCTACTAATGGTTTGGCCGTGCATGCTGTACGTGCGAGACGTGGTGTTCTTCTGGTTTTGTTGGTTCTCGCTGTTGGCGTTTTAGCCTTCGCTATCGGTAGGAGAGGACTCCTCACTTGGTTTATAAAGTTTTTCATCAGTCGCTTTGCTGTGGATATATCTACGTTTCTATTCCAATATTTGGGACATTTTGGTGCTTGGCATATTTGGATGGATACATGGGGAGTTTATAGCAGCGTCTTGAAGGTACTGGTGATATAATTACATTTGTGGTATATTTTGTTTCGGGCGGACTTTTCGGAAGACATATTTGGTAACTGGAATTCCTTTTTTGGAACGGATTTTGGTATTATTTTATTCGTGGACAATAATATTTGTGGGTCGCTAAAGATTTTCAACAGCCACGTTCTTTTTGGGCCTATATGGACTATCGTGGAACTATCAACAACATATCTATGGGACCCACCCTTGGTTCGTTTGGGGGACCGGGACTTTAATGATACATTACATACTGTATAGGATTTCCTTATCTGCATTTGTATGTTAAATGCCTTTTTGGGTATACAGATGAATATAAACAGTTATGAGATGTTTTAGGAATTTTCTTATAATTTTACTGATATATGTATATGTCAGGTGTTTAGTAGGTTGGTTTTGACTAACTACGGATCACTTCTTTATATTGAGTACATTTTAGGGTCAATATTAATGGTTTAAACAGCTGTTTGGTACCACTGTAGATAATATTTTCGAAAGTTATTCAAGGTTTTTCAACACCTATGTCTATATGGCCTTTTTATGGTCATTGAGATATTTCACTTTTGGAAAGTCATTTTGGACTTGTGGACCGGGACATTTTAGAGTGAATGGTGTACAATATTTAATGATTCTGAACGTCATTTGCTTACATATTTTTTTGAATCTTTGGGATATACTTCAGAATGTTAACAACATCTATAATGTTTTACAAGGAAGTTTCTCATAAATTCAACTGTTAAAGGTGTACTTAAAGGGGATTTATAGGTTCATTATTATCTATAAGGAATCCCACTTTGGGATCGATATGCAACTAGAATTCAATACAGTATGAATACAATGTAAATGTTATCATTTTTTCATTGAAATATTCATTAGTCTGTTCATTAATCTATTCGATTGACTTATTATTTTTTTATATAATTAACAAACCCGGAGTTGGGTATATACCATTGATGCAGGTTTGAATAACTTTTGCTGATGTTTATTGAAAAGTTGGCTGGTACATGTCATTTTCTAAACTGGGCTTTTACCACTATGGTCCACTAAAATATTACAATTGCCATAGGGCTTTTGTATTTTGCCTATATGTCTTTCGAGGAATAGCCTTGTACATCAATGCACATTTAAACAGGATCTTTAGTTCTACCTGTGTTGGTCCTGCTCTGATTTACTGTTTAAGGAATAGCCCAACGGATTCTCAAACTTATTTAACTGCATACACAAGGGGTATATAGGATCAGTGGGCACAACTGTGATTCGCTGGTATAAGGATTATTGATATCCTAATGGTCCATTGATCATTTGATATTTATTTTGGCCTATATATATTAACTATAGGCTATATGAATATACATCTGGTGTTAGTCCAGTGATATGTTATAACTGATTAGGTTCTTTGGCCTGGTGGCAAATTTTCCAACAATACGGTGTGGAAATCTGAACATACAGTACAAGGACTTGTCTTGATATCTATTTCTGGTCAGTAGGTGTTACCTACCTTTTGTGATCTATAATAGCTGGGCCTTTTTCTTGTCCTTACACCTCAGTTTATGCTTTCACTATGCTTTCTTTACTCTTTGATTAATATTTTGTTCCTGGCTACTTCATATAAGCTATTTTTGGTGTTATATTTATTTTTTGGACAATTTGGTATACCTTTACCAATATTATGGACCTGGACAACATTCTTGAGGGGTTGTGTGCTGATCGGGAGGATATCAAAGTATTTGGTCTGGATTCTATCCCAAGCAGCAACTCCAATGTTAGTAGCATTAACATACAAGACGGATGTCAAACAGTGTTTTCAAATTTGGAAAAGGGCCTTAAAGGGCTACGGGCTAATATTTGGCATCTGAGGTTATTCAAGGCGTATTTGCATAAAAATTTGGTTCCTAGAGGTCTTCGTATTAGACTTAAACCAATGGTCAGCAGATCTGAACAGAGGTTGACAGAGGAATGGAATCAAGCGGTACAAGATGGATCTATGGCCTTTGTCAGGATACTGGCTTCTTATTATGAAAGGGCCATTGACAATAATATTTTAGAGGTTAGGAATCTAAGTATTGAATGTAAAAAATTTGAATCTTCTACCAATTATGAAAGTATGGTAACCAAATTGTCCAAAGAATTAACAACATACGATAAAATAACTAAGGACAGAAAGGTGAAAAAATTTAACAGGGATATTTTGGACTACAGTAGAGGACGACCTTTTGAAATACAAAGATCAGTTAGATTCAAGGATGTTAGTTCAAGTGTGAACAGGGTGGGACAAGGAAAAGGCCCAGGTCTATTTTAAACCATTATGACAGGTCATATACCAGTACTTCAGGTGATGAGTCCTCTCTTACTGATAGTGAAGGTACACCATCGGTAGAATCACCTGCCAAGAAACGAACCAATGTTGCCATCCCTTTAGAAGGGGTAACAAACATAGAGGGGGGCGCAAACATACCAACAGGTATAGGCACAGACTCAATAGATGGCTTGATCCAAGTTCTGTTGAAATAGGGGATACAGAGTGTAACAATGTTCTTAATCTTTCTGATACTGTGTTAACTGCGGATCAACAAAGACTTTTGAATAAAGGTTTGGGATTTGTACCCAGTTTCTTTTGTGATCAATATCAAACTGCAGTAGATGTGTTGGATTTTTGTCGCTGCCTTAATTTAAAGATATTTTTTTCAGATCCAAATAGAGCTAATGTTGAAAGATCTACTGAATTTAGATTTCAGAAATCAACATTTCAGCCACCTATGAATAAGTATGTAGCAACATTTCAACAAGCGGTACTAAGGGATCTCCATTTTCCACCTTTTGAATCCCAGATTCTGCAAGAAAATATCAATTCTACTGAAAAGAAGGCTCTGATTGAATTAAAAGAAAATAACAAGATTGTTATACTCCAGGCAGATAAGGGTGGAGTGGTGGTCATTTTGGATATGGATTATTATATTCAGGAAGGCCTTAGTCAGTTATCTGACACTAGATGTTACATGTCTATGGGCATAGATCCCACACCTAAATTTAAAAAAGAAATTGATGCCTTTATCGAGAGAGCTGTTGAAGAGGATATCATCACCCGCAGTATAGCCCAACATTTAACAGTCACTGATCCATCCAAACAAATATTATACTTGCTTCCCAAAATACATAAATCTCTTTCATCACCACCTGGTAGACCAATTGTTTCAGGGCACGGCTCACTCACGGAACCACTATCGGCATTTCTAATTCAGCAGTTAAAACCTCTATTGAAATATGTGAGAGCAAGGATCCAAGATACCACACAATTTTTAAAAATTATCCAGGATACACACATTGAATCACAGTGGTTATTGTGCACACTGGATGTTAGATCCCTTTACACCAGTATACCACATTGGGAAGGCTTGCAAGCTTTACAATTTTGGTTAGAGAAAGCTGACTTATACCCACCAGGTTTCAATACATTAATCATCTGTATGTCCGAACATGTACTGAATAAGAACATTCTGTATTTTCAAGGTGAATGTTATTGGCAACTCCAGGGGACGGCTATGGGAGCATCCTTTGCACCCATTTATGCTGACCTATTCATGGCCTACCTGGAGGAATGCCTTATTTACAATCCATCACATAATATCTATATGGTGGAAATGGACATATGGCGCAGGTACCTGGATGATTGCTGGATAGTGTGGCGTGCAGACTTAGGGTATTTACGTGACTTTATGGCATATCTTAACAGTAACATATGGGGAATTGAAATTACGGTTACATCCAACTTGAATCAGATTGACTTCCTTGATGTTACTGTCTATAGAAATACTGATAACACTCTTGGTACGAAGATTCACCGTAAATACCCACAATATAATATGTTACTCCATGCATCCAGTATGCATCCACGCCACACCGTCCGAAATATTCCCAAATCCCAATTTTTGAGGATCAAACGCATCAGCTCCTCTGCAAGGGATTATCAGGATGCTACTATGGATCTAACTAATAGATTTTTAGAAAGGGGATATCGTCCATTTGATATTCTATCTGCCAGGAATTGGTCGGGTCAACAGCAGAGAAGTCAATTACTGGAATACAGGGACCATTCACCCACTATGCATGATTCTACTTTGAGATTTGTTACCACATATGGTAGGAATCATCAGGTTATTAGGAATGTCCTCAATGACAATTGGAATATTCTATTGGCCAATGATTTTTTAAGAGAGAGGTTGGGTGACAAATGTCAATTTTCCTAAAGAAGGGGTAGAACATTGGGTTCTCTTTTTTCACATTACAAACATCAGGATAGTGGAGGAGCAAAATATAAACAACTCACCATTATGGGGGATGAGCTTTTGGGTACCTTTCCGTGTGGGCATTGTATATCGTGTAATCAGGTAAACAAAACCAAACAATTCACCAGTGCTAATACCAGTAAAGTTTATGATCTGAGAATCTTTGGGAATTGTTCCAGCAGTTGGGTGATATACCTAGCGACATGTCAGTGCTCAGCCTTTTATGTAGGTAAAACTTCACGTTCACTACGTATTAGAATAGGGGAACACAGGAGTGACATAAGGAACCAAAAGCCAACTAATGCACTTTTTCAACATACACTTAAACATCCTTCAGCCAGGTTCATGTTCACTGTCATTGACAGGATTACAGGGGATAGAAGCCATCAACAGGGATGGCCAAATACACAAAGCTTTAAAGAGAAATATTGGATTATTCATCTTGGAGCTTTGTTTTCTCCTGGTCTAAATGACCATTTATAATGAATATTATTTCATTTAGCTTTTTGTCCTATTGGTACAAGGCTATGAGTAGCTCCATTCAATTTTCATTTTACAATTTGATTGTATTTACAATTGAATTATCACACCATATATATTTCTTGTGACTACCAATGTGGTTTTCCATTTCTAAATATGGTACATATAGAAATGTACATATATGTTTATATGGAGTGATTGGGTTGTTAAATATATATAATTTTCTTTAGGTTTAGTGGACAGGGTTTGGACCAGGTTGAGTCATGTTTGTATGGCATTGTTATACTATCTTTTGTTTATTTTTATTATTTGTTTATTTTTATTTTAAGACGTGCACTCATTGTATCTACATTCATATTTGTCAATACTTTTGCATTTGCAATTACAATTGTCTATTACCTTTGTTACATATATGATTATATAGGCTTTTGTAAGCAGTTCTTTGGGTTCATGAATATGTATCAAAGGGGTTGGATTATACCATTGGTTAAGCCTGACTGATGTAGGATATAAATATGTATGATGCTCAGGTTTGGGCATATTTTTTTATTCACTGAAGAAGGCATATTGCCGAAACCGGTCTGAGGGTTGGAGTTATGTTTGGGACATTTTTATGTTCCTGGATCTCTGCAAAATAAAGCGTTGGACTATATATGCTGGCCGTTTGTGTTTTTTCTACTAATGGTTTGGCCGTGCATGCTGTACATGCGAGGCGTGGTGTTCTTCTGGTCATGGAAGAGGAGACAGCAACCGACGCAGGACCCAAGACTTTGTTATTCAGGCCGACTGACGGCAACCTGCCAGCAGATTACCCAAATGTAATGACTGCAACAGTGAAACACGAAGAACATCTGCCAAAGCATGAATCTTGACTAAAGAAAAGTAAAGTCCACCATTAAGCAAGCCTGCCAGATAATCAAGAATAACAGGAAGAGTAGGATGAGAAGAGTCTTCCCCTCTAGCCTGCATCTAAATGCAGAATCTTTTCCATTTATCTGCATAGGATTTCCTAGTGCTAGGCCTCCTGGCCTCACGAAGAACCTCAGCCACCTGTTGGGAAAGGTTTATATTATGAGCCAGGCTTGCAAATGCAGAGTCGAAAGAGGAGAATAAAGAAATTTTCCTCCCTCCTGAACCAAGAGATCTGGTATCAGGGGAAGATGCCAAAGCTGAGACTGGGAGAGACTGCAAAGTAGTGGATACCAATGTTTCCTGGACCAGTCTGGAGCTAGGATAATGGCCCTTGATTTTTCGTCTCTTATCTTTAAGAACATTCTGGGAAGAAGAGGCAGAGGAGGGAAGGCATAAATTGAGATCTGTATCCAGGGGAAGGACAAGAGCATCCACTCTCCAGGCTTTATCGTGATGTTCCCTGGTGCAACAGGTTGGAAGAAGGTGGTTGGTCGGAGATGAGAAGAGATACACCTGGGGAGTGACCCAACACTGAATGATGCAATGGAAGATGGTCTTGTTCAGTTGCCACTCGTGAGGATCCAGGACCTGCCTGCTCAACTGGTCTGCCAAGGTGTTGAGCTTTCCTGGAAGAAACTGAGCTATCAGATGTATGCCCATGGAAGCTGCTATGGACAATAGTATCATGATTTGTCTGCACAGGGGGTAACAGCAAGTCCCTCCCTGCTTGTTGATGTACCACATGACTGTGGTGTTGTCTGTCCTGATTAGAAGAGTACAAGGAGAGAGTACATGCTTGAAAGCCAGCAAGGCCTGCTGGACTGCTATCAGTTACTTCAGATTTATGTGCAGATGTATGCATCTGCCCTCTAGATGTGCTTCCCAAGCGTAGTCCGAGGCATCTGTGCTGAGAGTCTGGCTGGCAGGAGGTGGACGAAAAGGCAGACCTTTGTTCTGTGAACAGGCTGTCGCCCACCAAAGAAACTCTGTCTGCAGACAGGGAATCAGAGGAAGTATCAAGTGTAAATCCTGTGCGTGTTGACACCAAAGGTTCTTGAGGTACCATTGTATTTTCCTCATATGCAGTCTGGCATATGGAATCATCAGAATACATGAAGCCATGAATCACAGGGCTTGCAGAAATTGCCTCGCAGAGGAGCTGGATCATGCTTGCCAAATTCTTGAACTAAGTCGAAAGATCCATTTGTTTCTCTTGAAGGAGGAATACCATCTGGGCGGCTGTGTTCAGACTCGCTCCCAGGAATACAAGCTCCCTGGTGGATACCAATTTTGACTTCTTTTCGTTGAGTGTGTGGCCCAAAGAGGTGGGAAGGTTCTTTACACAGTTCAAATCCTTTAGAAGTTTGCTCTGGAGAGTTTGCTTGAATGAGACAGCCGTCCAAGAAAGGGAAAATTTGAATGTTTCTCTGCCTGCAAAAAGCAATGACTGGAGCCAGGCATTTCGTAAAAACTCTGGGAGCAGTACATAAGCCAAAGGGCAGTGCATAGAATTGGAAGTGTCGCTCTCCAGCTCTGAAGTGAAGGAACTGCCTGCAGCTTTCCCTTACTGGGATGTGCAGATAAGCTTCTTTGAGATCCAAAGTCACCAGCCAGGAATCCTTGGCCTGCATTGGCAGCAACTGCTGAAGAGTGAGCATTATGAACTTGGGAATCACCAGAAAAGTGTTCAGAATGGACAAATACAGAATAGGGTGCCAGGCCCCCCCCCTTTTTTTTTGGGAACCAGGAAAAGTCTTGAGTAGAATCCCTGGCCTATCTGTAGTGCAGGAACTGGCTCTATTGCTCTTATGTTTAGCAAATAAGAAACTTGCTTTTCTGTTTCTGCCCTTTGATGTGGAGGAATATCTGGGTATCCTTAATGGACAGGGAAGGTGTGAAAGGTGAACTTGTAGCCTTGGGATACTACTTTGAGTACCCATTTGTCGTCTGTGATGGTGGACCAGACATCTGCAAAAAATGGCTAACCTTCCCCCCAAAGGAAATCCTGGGCCAGCAAAGACAGGCAGGGGAAGACCGGAGTCATTGAGAATGCTTGCTTTGGAAGGTTTGCTTAGAACTCCCCGATTTAGAAGGCGAAGCATGCCATTGCTTAGCCTTTTGAGGGGTGGAAGTTTGTCCCCTAGAAGACCTGTAACCCACAGACCTAGTGCGACCCTGTTTGCTAGGATCAGGAAAAGTCCAATTCTTTAGAAGGGTATTGTCTACTGAAGCAAGGAGGCTGAACTTGCAGAAAATCCTTAACATAGGTTCATAGGTTCATACTAGGCTATCTGCCCTAGGGCATTTATAAGCCTAGCCAGAGTGTGTGTGGCTTTCACCACCCCTTAGGATGAGAATACTATACCCATTAGTTTGCTGTGCCTCTGTCCAGCAGTGATACAGAGATGATTCCCGGGGTAAACCTATGATCTCCCATCCACTCGTCAAGATTTCTCTTGAACTGAGTCAGTGAGGGGCTCTGCCTCACATGGACTGGGATTCTGTTCCATAGTGTAGGGAGTCTCTGGGTGATGAATCTGTCCCTCCAGCACGTCCTATTTATATCCGTGTTGAGGTTTAAGTCTCTTGCTCTCGTGGCTCTGGTGGATTTGGATTTTTGAGGTGGAGCATGTCCATTAATTCCGGGTTGGACATGGCCTTGTATGTCAGGCACAGATCACCTCTGAGCAGACGGTATGCGACTGAATAGAGCTGGAGTTTCTTCAGTCGGGCATCGTATGACATATGTTTGAGCCCCTTTATCCTTTTGGTGAGGAACTTTTGGGGTCTTTCCAACTGCTGCAGGTGTCGGGTAAGGTACATTCCAAATGGGGCGTTGTACTCAATCATTGCTCTGATAAGTGAAGAGTACAGGGGTACAATGACCTCTCCTGATCTGGATGTGAATCCCTTCATGATCAGGTGGGCAATGTAGAAGGTCTTCCTAACCACTTTGGCAATGTGAGTGTCAAAAGAGAGGTTACTGTCAACTTGGGTCCCCAGGTCCCTGATAACTTCTTCCGTGTTTAATGGATTACCACCTATGTGGTAATTAGGGGTTACCTTGTTTTTCCCAAAGGGTATGACTATACATTTTTTGGCATTTAGCTTAAGGCCATGGCTCTGGCACCAGTTATCCATTTCTATGAGACCTTTCTGGAGGATGTCTGTGTCTGATGGAGTGTCAATTATGGTGCCCAGTTTGCAGTCATCTGCAAATTTTGTCAGCCACAATCCCCTATGTTTGCCTGCACTTCAGAAAAATAAATACCGAACAAGAGGGGCCCAGGACTGAGCCCTGTGGGACACCGCTCGTGACCCGGCTTAGAGTCTGACATGGCACCAGCAACTCTAACCCTGTGTGTTCTGTCCTTGAGCCAGTTTGCAACCCATCTTGTGACATATGGGTTTACATCTAAGCTGGTGAGCTTTTCTATGATGCCTGAGTGGGGTATTGTGTCGAATGCTTTTGCTAGGTCAAGGTAGGCTGTGTGAACGGCCTTACCCTCATCAATGGCCTTAGTGACTGTTTCGAAAAAGTCGACCAAGTTCAAGAGGCAGGATCTGTCCTTGACAAAGCCAAATTGGGTAGGATCCAGTGTCTGTAGGTCCCCAATGTCTTTATTTATGAGTTCCATTATGATCCTCTCCATAGCTTTGCAGACAAGGCTCGTCAAGCTTATGGGGCGGTAATTTCCAGGGTCCGTAGACACACCGCCTTTGTGGAGTGGGACCACAGTTGCCGTACGCCATTCTTTGGGTACGTATCCTGTAGTAAGGCTAAGATTAAACAGCAGCCTTATGTGTGGGTTTAGTTCCTCATTGAGTTCGTGTAGCACACAGCCGGGGACACCGTCCAGTCCCATTGATGCTGTGTTTTTTGCTTTAGAGAGAGCAGCTCTCACCTGGGCATCTGAGATGTTTGCAGTTTGCATAGATTTGGCCTTATTCTCCAACTTTTTCAACACCTCTTCTGCTTTGTTACCAAAAAGATTGTCCTTCTGCAAAGGCACATCCAGTAATTTAGATTTGACAGGTTCAGAAAAGGGCTGTTCCCTGAGTCAAGCATGTCTTCTAATAACAGAACCAGTGGCTGCTGCCTTGCAGGAGGCCTCCAAAGTGTCAAAACCACAATGTAGAGAAAGTTTAGTGACAAGAGTGGCAGAATTAAATACATCTTGCATGTCCTTACTCTCCATAAGGGAAGGAACACCAGCAATTTTAGCCTTAATAGCCTCCAAAGTATGCCGCTGATACTTAAGCATATGAAAAAAGACAATACTGACCTAACAGTAAAGGTGGCGGAGGTATAAACCTTTTTTCCCCACCTGTCCAAGGCCTTAAATTCCCTGTCAGAGGGAACAGGATTTTTAGCAACCATGGCTTTAACACCTTTAGGGCTCTGAGAAATAATCTATGCATCAGCCGTAGGATTCTTGAAAAGGAACTGATGAGAATCAGGAACTCTTTAATACCGGTCAGGTTTTCTGGGAGCAGGAGGAACAGAATTAGGAGTCAAAGAATTCTCCATGAAAACATCATCAACAACTTCCAACACTGGAGGGATAGCCACAGGCTTATACTGTGGCAAATCCAAGAATTCTCTAATCCTTTTCTTAGACTGAGGGAAGTCCCGACTTTCCCATTTGAAATGCTCCCTAAGAGCATTCAGAGCATCTCCAAAAGAAAAATCTTCTGGAGGAGAGGCAGAAGGGATGGATTCTTCCCCATCAGAATCCTCAAAACCAGAAAAAAGTTGAGAGTTTCTCTCTTCATCAGCAGAGTTGCTGGAAAGAGAGTGTGAAGCAGAAAAAACTTCTGGGGACAATTCTCTAGTCCTCTTAGAAGGAGGTGGCTAAGAGCCCCGGATAAGGTGAAAAAAATCACTAGCCATTTCAATCATCTGAGACTGAGGCATTTGAGGGGAGGCCGGCACCTGCTTTTGAGTAAATTTGCAGCTGGAAGGTCTGCTAGAGAGCCGGAGGGACTCGGGAGGCCTAGCCACAGCAGTAGTCTGAACCAAGGTCGTTGGTCTGGATCTGGTCACATGACGGAGAAAAGAGGCCTCAGAAGCTGGTGCCTGCTTAGTGGCTGTGGACCCATCAGAGGTGGCGAGTGGCGGAGGGTAAGAAGATGAAGTGGAAGCATGCGGCATGGAGGACTCCGAAAGGGTCTCAGCAGAGGCCTGCGGCTGAACATCCGCGGATTGCAGGGGCAGTGAAAGCGCCTCACTGACTACCGCTGGGCTGACAACCAACTTAACAGGAACATCGTCGGCTAATTTGACCCTAAGCCTGTTGCGGTCTTTATCCTTGCGCTTCTTAGGAACATCAGAAGTTGGGAGACCAGAAGACGCCATACCGACGAACTCAGGCCAAACTCCAAAATGCTTACATAAAATCCTAGCTCTACAGCGTATAGTACGTGGGTAGAAAGAAGCGCAGAGATCACAATTAGGGACGTCATGCTCAAGGCCCAAACAAGTGATACAGTAAGAATGAAAATCACAGTGCGGAATCTGTTTTCCACAGGCAAGACAGCTTTCTCTGACATTCGTTAAAGCAAGAAACGAGGGTCCCCAATGGGGTACTTATCTAAGGCTGTCTTCAACTTTAGCAGTCGGAATACAAAAAGAAGATAATCAGCTGACCGGCAGTCGTGCAAATTGCTTCTGCTTCGGGCTTCTATGCAAAAAGAATGAGGAAATGACGTTGGCTGCCTTCTTTATACCGGACGTCCTGACATCAGGCTTAAAACTGAGGGCAGCCGATGTCATGTACCAAGAACTTTGGTATTCTGGCAGACTGTGGGCTACCGGGAGCTGAATAACCCATTTTGTAAAGACTGCAACAGTGAAACATGATGAACATCTATCGTCCCATCAGTCTGACGAGCCTGATCTGCAAAACCATGGAACGCATTATCATAGAACTTATAAACAAAAACATTGGCAACCTTCAAACACTGGACCCCACCCAGTTTGGTTTTGTAAAGGGCCAATCTTATCTCCTCAAACTGACTGCCTTCTTCAAATCAGTATCCAGAGCCGTGGATGAGGGCAAGGCGGTCCACACAGCCTATCTGGACCTCGCCAAGGCCTTCGACACCATCCCCCACTCTGGAACCATAGATAAACTTACTAAGCTGGGCATTAATCCCTATGTCACTTGATGGGTTGCCAATTGGCTTACTGACAGAACCCACACTGTAAAAGTAGCCAACTCAAAATCCAACTCCAGACAAGTGACAAGTGGAGTACCTCAGGGTTCAGTCCTGGGACCACTCTTGTTTGGCATCTATTTCTCTGAAGTACAGGCCAACACTAAGGGACTCTGGCTAACAAAGTCTGCAGATGACTGCAAACTGGAAGCCATTATAGAATCCCCAAATGATGTGGATATTCTACAAAAGGGCCTTACAGAAACAGATGCTTGGTGCCAGAGCCATGGGCTCAAGCTCAATGCCAAGAAATGTATAGTTATCCCCTTTGGGAAAAAACATATACCCATGAATTATCACACAAGTGGCAGTACATTAAACACCGAAAGTATGATAAGGGACTTAGGGACACAAGTGGACAGTGGTCTCACCTTCGATCACCACATCGCCACAACAGTCAGGAAATCCTTCTATGTGGCACACCTCATTAAAGGCTTTTCATCCAGAAAAAGGTCATTGTCCCACTGTACTTATCCCTCATTAGACCTATTATAGAGTACAATGTCCCATTTGGTATGTACCTCACAAGACATCTGCAACAACTGGAAAGGCCACAGAAATACCTCACTAACAGAACCACAAGCCTAAAGCAGATGCCCTATGCCGACCATCTAAAAAACTCCAGTTATACTCTGTCGCACATAACCTGCTCAGAGGTGATCTCTGCTTAACATACACGGCCATGTCAAACCCAGTGCTGTTGGATATGCTGCACTCAAAGAAATCCCAATCCCTCAGAGCCACACACTCCAGGGATCTAAACCTGGTCATCACAATGAACAAAACATGCTGGAGGGATAGGTTCCTGACCCAGAGACTCCCCATACTCTGGAATAGACTGCCCACACATGTCAAGCTAAGTGCCTCTTTGGCCCTCTTCAAAAGGAACCTTGACGACTGGATGGGAGATAGGAAATTCACCTCAGGGATCACGTCAATCCCCCTGCTAGACAGGGAACCAGGGAAGTAATAGCCAGGGAATTATTATGGCTAGGTTTGTATAGGCCCTAGGGCCAATAGCCTAGTACCAACTTATGAACCTATGAATACAGCAGTTAGGACTGTTAATAGAAATTCATGTTATATAACAGAAAAAATAGGATCTATTACTGTGCAGCTAAATTAATAACAGATACAGTCTTACCACAAAAACACAGGGCAGTACGAGAAAGGAAGGGGAAAAATGAAATGCCCTATCTCCCTTTCTCCCGGTAAAAATGGTTGATCCTCAGGGCTCTATTCTAAGTCCCCTTCTCTTTAACATATTTACTAACCAAGTCCACATATCCTGTCTTTAGTCACCCTCATACAGTATGCATACGATTCCACTATCATTACCATTGTCGACAATCCCTCTGATCTGCTCTCCTACACTCAAACTTCCTTTAACTTCACAGAAACTTGGCTAACTAACAACCAACTCATCCTTAACCCTAAGAAGACAAAACTCTTTCTATTCCTACCCAAATCTCTCTATGATCTTAAATCCTCTTTCAGTATCTCTTCCCTAAACACCACCATTATCTCACCTGAACCTCACACAAAGCTATTTGGCATAATCACAGACAGCCAACTTAGATTTAATCTCCATGTGCAGAACTGCATAAAGAATACCCACCAAAAGGATGCAATTTCCACACAATGAAGTACCCCTGATGAATGATTGACAGAACCCAAAAATCCTGAGTGATCTGAAGCCAAACCGGAAGAGAAAAAGGAATGTGGTAAGAAAGAGACTGATAGTTACACAGCGCCTGTTTTGTCCACGCATGCGCACGCACTCACACACTGGCATACTGAAATAACCAACCATAACAAAGCCAACAAATATGACTAATGAAAATAGGATAACATGGGAGAAAATAGCAAGTATACACTGAAATACATGCTCACACAAAAGTGTAATAAAACTGGCAACCTGTAATAAATAAAACAAACACTACTTAAAGCATAAAACACTAACAAAAGTTTAAATTAGTACCATATATAAAAAATGTACACTTAACCTGCTTATACCACACAACTGGACATAAAGATATGTGAAATCCACTCTCTACAGTTGATTTCCTCTCCAGATGACCTTCACAAAGTCTACATACAATCTGACCTTCCACAGCCATCATCTCTTACACTGGCCACAGCAGGACCAGTACTCCTGTGCCCACCTTCTATAAAGCTTACTGAGTCTTACTCATAAGCCTACTGTCGCCAGCAAAATAAAGTGTAAATAATAATAATAAATTTACTAGCCTCTCTTGTAATGTTTTGTTGTCATTGAGTTCTAAACTGAGCTGAAGTCAGTGCAAAATAAAAATCATTTGCTAAAAAAAAAAAAAAAACTACACCCCACCCCCACCCCCAGAAAAAAAAAAAGAAGAAAAGTAGTCATCATTCCCCACAGGATGTTCCTAGGCAATGCCTAAAATGAGTACTTTGTGATGAATGCGTTACCATGTAAATAATGTCAAATAAATAAATAAATGCATTGAAGCAATTAAGAGATTTTAAACAATCCATCATTTAAGCTTCTAATTAAATGAAATGAAAACAAGCCAGCAGAAATTTAAATATTAAGCACAAAATATCTTTGCACCAAAAGTTGTCTTATGGGGGGGGGGGGGGGTACTGATATACAACAACAAATACCATTAAATAGTAAAGAACAATCCTAAATGCTGCTCTTTGAATTTGTGTGAATACGTTTCTGTACAATATAAGTCCAACTCATTAAAGCATCATTACAGTCTGCAATCCCATCATTGCAATTTGCAGGACAGACACATTGTTCCTCAAAGGGAAGAACACTTGCAGCTGGGTCTTTCTGAAGGTACTGAAAACCACCACCAGCTCTCCTAAATCTTGAAGCCTTGCTACTACAAAAAAGAGTAAAAAAAACAGCAAAAAAACTAAAATTTATTTTTTATTTTATTTGACATTTGTTGACCGGTATAGTCCGTCTGGATACATGTCCATTTTCAGCAGAGACCTGGGGAGAAATGCTCCAAAGGAAGTAATACAGGCAAAATTGACATAGTACACACTAAAGAACAATTCCAAGCAATTTAAACACAGTCTATTAGCCACTCGGAGTGTAGGTTATATAATTTAACATGTCTATTGTCTGGTTAACTAAATGACAGAGACAGACATTAATAATATAATAATGGTACCTCAGTGTTGCCAAATATTTAGTCAGGCAATCAAGTTAGCAAGGAGACCCTTCTAAAAAGTACAGTTTTGTACCTACCATAAATGTAGATGTTCGAAGATCCACATTGCTGCAGTCCTAACACTTGGGTAGTCCGCTGTCCCAGTCGGCCCGAATACCAAAGTATATGGCTGACGTCGGTCAAGGCGCATTAGTCTGACGTCAGGACGTCAGGGTACAAATGCGCATGACCGACGTCATATCCTCAGT
This sequence comes from Protopterus annectens, assembly GCF_019279795.1. Taxonomy (NCBI): domain Eukaryota; kingdom Metazoa; phylum Chordata; order Ceratodontiformes; family Protopteridae; genus Protopterus; species Protopterus annectens. The sequence continues at coordinate 693,154,481 of NC_056748.1, read as the reverse complement.
CTTTTCTTGCCCCAGATGTCAGAAGACCCTAAAAAGATAAGGCCAAAACCAAAAACACCAAACACTCCTGCACCAAATATATGTACAATATATACAAATTTACAGAGTATAACCCCACCCACACAACCACCCCTAAACACAGAGGGAAGGAGGGAGGGTAATTGGACTGCAGCAATGTGGATCTTGAACATCTACATTTATGGTAGGTACAAAACTGTACTATGTTCTTCATTCCACATTGCTGCAGTCCTAACACTTGGGTAGAATCCCAAAGCAGAGGTAAGGGAGGCTGGCAAATCATAAAGAAGCAGGAGCTGTCAACATGCCTTGCAAAATAGCTGTGGCAAAACCAGCCCTAGATTTAGAGTAGAGAGGAAGGTGGTAATGCTTAGAGAAAGTATGCACTGAACTCCAAGTAGCTGCCTCCAAAATATCCTTAGTTGCCACCCCCTTAGAAATGCTGTTGAAGTGGCAGTAGCCCTAGTGGAATGAGGCCTAATCCCAGCTGGAATCTCCTTGCCATGATGGGAATAACAAAATGCAATGCAAAACCCAATCCACTTAGAAATAGTTTGTTTTGACACAGGCTTGCCCTGAGAACTCAAAGCAAAAGAAACAAACAACTGCTGAGACTGCCTAAAATCCTTAGTCCTGCTTAAATAATAACGCAACTGCCTGTGTACATCTAAAGTGTGCAAAATCTTTTCCCCCTTATTTTGGGGATCTGCATAGAAAGTAGGCAAATGAATAGTTTGGTTTAAAGCCACACTAGAAACCACCTTAGGCATAAAGGAAGGATTAGTACGTAATGATACCCTATCCTTATGGAAAATCAAAAAGGCTCAACCGCCATAAGGGCCTGCAATTCAGAAACCCTTCTTGCAGAAGTAATGGCCAACAAAAGCAGTCTTCCATGACAAGTATTTCAATTCAGCAGTAGCCGAGGCTCAAAAGGTTGTAGAGTAAGTTTCTCCAACACAAAATTGAGATCCCAAGCAGGAGTAGGAGCTCTACGTGGGGGTCTTATATTCTTTGCCCCTCTAAGAAATTGCTTGAACAAAGGATGAGAAAACAATGGTGGGTCACAATCATAGTGAGCTGAAATTGCTGCAGCATGAATCTTAATGGAAGAGAAAGACAAACCTTTGTCCAATAACTCAGTAAGATATTGAAGAGCCACACTCAAATTAGGCTCAGAAACCTCCAAATTCTTTGCTGCACTCCAAAATAAAAATCTCTTCCATTTTTCTGCATACACTTTCCGTGTACTAGGTCTCCTGGCTTCCATAATCACATTTAAAACTTGTTGAAGTTGAGACCTGCTGTGTTTCAAAATAGAATATGCCAGGCTGTTAGATGAAGAGAGTGAAGCTTGACATTGAGTAGATGACCGTCCCTCTGAGACAACAGGTGCGGAATCAAAGGTAAAGGCCATGGAGACTTCCTTACCAGACTCCTCAGTAATGGGTACCAGTGTTGCCGAGGCCAATCTGGAGCTATTAAAATCATCCTTGGCTTGTCTTGTCTGACCTTTAGGAGTACCTTTGGGAGAAGAGGCAGAGGTGGAAAGGCATACACATGAAGATTTTTCCAACTGAAAGAAAGAGCATCCACTTTCCAAGCTGTGTGATGAAACCTTTTGTGCAAAACTTTGGCAGCTGGTGGTTTAGTGGAGAAGCGAACAGATCTATGTCTGGAGTTCCCCATGACACTGTCAATTTCGAAATACATGAAGATCCAGTTTCCACTGTGGGGATCCATGATTTGTCTGCTTAACACATCTGCTAAGGAGTTCTGTGCTCGGCAGAAACCTTGCCTGAAGAGTTAGTTGCAAGCTGAGCGCAGTCTCCCATAAAATCATTGCTTGCCTGCATAGAGGGTAAGAATGTGTTCCCCTTGTTTGTTGATGTACCACATGACAGTTGTGTTGTCTGTTAGAATCAACACCTGCCCTGGAAGAAGTAACTCCTTGAAAGCCATTAATGCAAACTGGACTGCTAACATCTCCTTCATGTTGATATGTAGATGCTGTAGTCTGGCAGGCCACTTGTCTTGTATCCACTTTCCATTCAGATGAGCTCCCAAGCTATGTCTGAGGCATCTGTCGTTAGAATCTGACTCGCCTCTGGCCGGGTCACAGAGAGTCCCTTGTTTAGGTGACATTCCTGAGCCCACCACAAAATTCCTTTTGAATGCAAGGTATTATTTGAATGACAGTGTCCAAATCCTGGCAGTGCTGTGTCCATACATTTTTGAGATACCATTGCAGCTTCCTCATATGCAGTTTGGCATTGGGAAGCACCAGAATACAAGATGCCATGAACCCTAAGGCTTGAAGGACTGTCCTTGCAGTCAGCCCGGACCGAAGAGATAGTTGATGGAAGTAAAGGGAAAGATTCTTTTGTTTGTCCGGGGTTAAAAGGCCATCTGGGTTGCTGTATTCAGTCTCACACCCAGAAAGCACATGTCTTGAGAGGGTACTAGACTGGACTTTATTTCGTTCACAGAATACCCCAGGCATCTTAGCACTGCTATCACATATTCCAAATGCTGTAAAAGGTCTTCCTTTTCTTGAGCCAGAATCAGGCAGTCGCCCAAGTAAGGATAGATTTGTATTCCTTTTAGCCTGAAGTAAGCTATCACTGAGCCAGAACCTTTGTGAATACTCTGGGCAGTAGATAAGCCAAAGGGCAATGCAGAGAACTGATAATGGGAATTCCCAGCTCGAAAACGCAGATACTTCCTGCAACTTAGTCTGATAGGTACATGAAGGTAAGCCTCCTTGAGATCTAAAGTTACCATCCAGTGATCTTTGCCCAGCAGAGGTAAAAGCTGTTGTAACGTCAACATTTTGAACTTGGGAATGTCCAGATAAGTGTTGAGGATAGATAAATCCAAAATTGGTCTCCACGTGTTCCCCTTCTTTGGTACTAGGAACAGGCGAGAATAAAATCCTAGGCCCCTTTCTGGCACAGGAACCGGCTGAATGGCCCCTATTTGGAGTAACAGAGAAATTTGCTTGTGAGCCTCTTTTCTTTGTAGAGGAGGAATGTCTGGCATGCCCTTGAAAGGAGGCAAGGTATGGAAATAAAACCTGTAACCGTGGTGAATGATATCCAATACCCATCTGTCTTGGGTAATTAAATTCCAATTTCTTTGAAAAGTGCCAGCCTTCCTCCCAAAGGTGCTGCCAGACGAGAAAGCACTGGCAGCTGAAAAGGCAGGTCATTGGGTCTGTTCACGAAAGGACTGACCCCTGCCCTCACCAGAAGACTGAGCAGGTGAACTCCCTGTTCTAGGCCTAAAAGAACCCTGAGCTCTGCCCCTACCACGTCTAGACCTACCCCTAGACTGGGAATCATAAGCAGGATATGTCCATCCCTTAGTAGGCCAATTTCTACTAAACTTCGGAGGCTGAACCTGCAAAAAATCTTTAACAGTCTGCATAGACTTAGCCTTGTCCTCCATTTTCTTTAAAACTGCTTCCACAGGCGAACCAAACAACACGTCAGACTGTAACAGAGCATCCAAAATCCTTGTCTTAACATGCTCAGCTAAATTCTGATCTCTCAGCCAGGCGTGCCTACGAAGAACAGAACCAGTGGCAGCCACCCTCGAAGAGGCCTGCACAGCATCAAAACCACATTGCAAGGAATGCTTACCCACCTGTTCAGACACATGAACTAAATCCTGCAACTCTTTACACTCAATACCTTCCGCCAGAGCATCCACCTTAGACTTCAATTGTGAAAGGAGATAATTTTGATATTTTAACATGTGAAACTGGCAATTCAAAGCCCTCATGGCTAAAGTGGAAGAAGTATACACCTTTTTTCCCCATCTATCCAAAGCCCTTGCCTCTTTATCAGGAGGAACAGGATTTTTAACAACAGAAGCCTTAACACCTTTAGGCCCCTGAGAAACAGTTTCCGGGTCTGCCCTAGGACTCTTAAAAAGATACTTATGAGCTTCAGGCACTCTATAATACCTATCTGGTTTAACTGGGGCAGGAGGCAAAGAATCAGGGTTCAGGGAAGCCTCTGCAAAAACATCTTCCACCACATCCAGAACAGGAGGTATAGCTAAAGGCCTATGCTGGGGTAAAACAAAAATTCCCTAAGCCTCTTCCTGAATCAGAGAAATCTTGACCTTCCCATTTAAAATGCTCCCTCATGGAATGAAGAGTCTCTGAAAAGAAAAATCCTCAGGAGGAGAAGTCAAGGAGTAGAATCATCCACATCAGAATCAGAATAAGGAGGATACTCCTGCAAGTCTTCAGCCAAGACTCAGAAGCCTCCGAACACTGCTCAAAACTCTCGAGCTCAGGTTCCACCCTAGGCCTCTTATCAGGAGGGGCATAGAACCTCTAATCATAGTAATCAAATCTTCTGCCATTTTAAGCATATGTTTCTTAGGCAAAGATCCTGAAGAACTAGGAGAGACCCCACTGAAGTTAAACCTGGCCTGCCTCTCAAAGAAGCCTTGGAAACAGAAGGGAGGGCCTAACCACCTTAGGAAGAGAGGGAGAACAGCCACCTGAGAAGCCCCTTCAGCCTGGCCTACCTCCTGAGAGGACACATCCTGTAACAGTAAAGTCTCCCTGAGACTCCAAAGAAACTTCTGGCAGAACCACCGGCTCCACGAGCCTTCTAAAGAACCGACGTCCGGGACTGACGGTTCTTCCAACCTAGGCTTTGCTGCTTTGTCCTTGCGCTTTTGGGCCGAGCGGGCGCCGGAGCATCCGACGGCATTTTATAATTACAACGCTTCCCAAAAACTAACCTGGCACAGTCTAATCTCCTTTTTATAGTGCGTTTGTTAAATCTAGCACAAGAGCGACATCCAACAACGCCGTGCTCAGGCCCTAAACAAGGTATACACAAGGTATCGTAATCCCTATGAGGTATCTGTTTCCCACAAGAAATACAGTTATTCACTTTTCTGACATCCGGTTAAATACTGAGGCAAGAAAAACCAAAATATTCCCAACGGGTACTTAGCCAACTTTGATTCGGTCTGAAACTCCGACTTCAGAAAATTTCAGAACGCCAACCTGCACTCGCAAAACTGCTTCTGCATCGGACCATGCGGCAAAAAAGACTGAGGATATGACGTCGGTCATGCGCATTTGTACCCTGACGTCAGACTAATGCGCCTTGACCGACGTCAGCCATATACTTTGGTATTCGGGCCGACTGGGACAGCGGACTACCCAAGTGTTAGGACTGCAGCAATGTGGAATGAAGAACATCAGCTTATATGTTATAGTACAGTGCAATGGTGTAGCGGTTAGCATTGTCACATTCATTGCTTGAAACTCCTTGTGTTCTGACAGAGTGCTCCTCAAACAATTCGAAATATAAAGTGCTAAGTATACTTTCTGGCACTTCTTTTCAAAGTTCTGCATTATCCTATTTTTTTGCTTGATTGATTTAGATATATATATTTGTGGCTTCTGATCTGTGCTGAAATTGTTTTTCTTCCACCCTTATTCCTGCTGCGTTAAATACTGGTCTAACAACTTTTGTGTTTTATCTGACTGCCTCAAGGCTTGCTAGTATAATTAATATTCCCTGTTAACCTTTGCATTCATTACTTGAAACTCCTTGTGTTCTGACGGAGAGTGCTACTCAAACAATTCAAAATATAAAGTGCTAAGTATACTTTCTGGCACTTCTTTTCAAAGTTCTGCATTATCCTAATTTTTTTTGCTTGATTGATTTATTATACATACATACACACACACATATATATATATATATATATATATATATATATATATGCATACATATATATATATATATATATATATATATATATATATATATATATATATATATATATATATATGTATATATGCATACATACATATATATATATATATATATATATATATATATATATATATATATATATGCATACATATACATATATATATATATATATATATATATATGCATACATATATATATATATATGCATACATACATATATATGTATGTATAGAACATTTGCTGGCTTCTGATCTATGCTGAAATTGCTGTTTTTTTCCCACCCTTATTCCTGCTGTGTGAAATACTGGTCTAACAATTTGTGTTGTGTGTTTCCCACCCTGCCTCCCTACTGGTGTCTTCTTCTTATACTTGGTGGCTTTGCAATTCCCAACCCTGCTGTATATTTGATCTGTGACACTTCTCCCAATCTAGTGTCATCAGCTCATGCTACCTAACACAAGAGAAAAAAATGCACTTTATTCATCTGCTTTTACTGTATTTGTGTTTCTTCCTACTTTATTTTGCTTTTGCCTCTTCTTGAAAATACTCAATTGTACTTATTCTGCTGCATTTATTACTGCTTGGTAGTAGCCTGATTAAATTGCAACTGTTATTCTAAGCCTTTTGGATTAAGCACTTGGGCTTCAGACCAGTTGTTTTACATTAAGAAGGTTTGTGGTCTGCACTGTTGTGGCAGAACAGGTAGCTTACATCCTTCTAAGTTGAGAATTGCCGATTGAAGGCTCAGTGTCCGTTATTCTAAGAGTGTATTAGCTCTGGTTTAAGCACTTGGGCTTCAGGCCAGTTATTTAACATTAAGGATTGTGGTCTGCAATTCTGTGGGAGGAGAGGCTAGAGTCTGCCCTTCTGAGCTGGACATTTCTGGTTAAAGGCTTATTGTGCCTGCTTATTTGAACTGTTTCTTTCTGAAATTGATGTGCCTTGTTTGCTGTAGCATAGACTAGATTGAGGCCTGCTGAATCTAGCTTTGTAAAACTTTTGGGCTAATCTAGGCCATCTTTTTTTTTTTTGGCGAAGGGTCCCCTGCACCCTAGTGGCAGGAGTGTGCAGTTAGAACTTGTCTGATTGAAGACTGCTGGAACAGGGCTCAGTTTTGAGCTTTTTACCGGTTAACTGAGTAATTTGTTTAAATCACTTTGCTCATTTTCTATAGTTATATAAAAAAATGCACTTTATTCATCTGCTTTTACTGTATTTGTGTTTCATCCTACTTGATTACTTTATTTTGCTTTTGCTGCCTGTTCTTAAAAATACTTAATTGCATTTATTCTGCTGCATTTATTACTGCTTGTTAGTAGCCTGATTAAATTGTAAATGTTATTCTACGCCTTAAGTTTATGCACTTGGGCTTCAGACCAGTTGTTTTACATTAAGAAGGTTGTGGCAGGACAGGTAGCTTACATCCTTCTAAGTTGGGAGTTACTTACTGATTGAAGGCTTAGTATCTATTATACTAAAAGTGTATTAGTTCTGGTTTAAGCACTTGGGCTTTGGGCCAGTTATTGTACATTAAGGAGTTGTGGTCTGCACTCTTGTGGGAGGAGAGGGTAGATTCTGCCCTTCTGAGCTGGGAGTTTCTGGTTAGAGGATTATTGTGCCTGCTTATTTGAACTGTTTTTGGTACGCCTTATTTGCTGTAGCATAGACTAGATTCAGACCTGCTGAATCTAGCTTTGTTTGTATAACTTGAGCACTAATCCAGGCAATCTTTTTTGGAGGTTACCCTGCACCCTAGTGGCAGGAGTGTGCAGTTAGAACTTGTCTGATCAAAGACTGCTGGAACGGGGCTCAGTTTTCAGCTTTTATTGGTTAATTTGTTTAAATCAGTTTGCTCATTTGCTACTGTTATTAAAATAAAATAAATAAATAAATAATACACTTTATGCATCACTGCTTAGTTAGGTTTAAACTATTTCCGGTGCCATAAAATCTACTCTTCAAATTTTCCCTTAGAACTAGTCAGTTTTCTAGTTTTAGCACTCAAATTTGTTTCTTTGAGCGTAGCACTTGTTCAGAACTGGTAAGCACTAAATAAGCTACTAATTACTACAGCACTCAACTTTCCTCACTTATCTAGAGGAAAACAGTTTTTAGTACTTAATAAATAAGCACCTATCCAGGCATGTCTAAGGGTTTTCTCCTAACTGTTGAATCTGGGCATCTTGGGGCAATGCAGCAATTGTCTCATGTACACAGACAACCCTCTCCTCCTACCAACCAACACTACAACCTGTGAGAGATGCACTTATATAGCCAAACTGGAAACAAAGCTCTCTTCACCCAAGACTGGACTAGACAGTCAAGAGGAGAAGGTAAAAGTACAGTTGTGTACCTACCATAAATGTAGATGTTTGAGTGTATTCACTGTTGCAGTCATTACTTTTGGGTTATCCTGCTGGCAGGCTACCCGCAGTCGGCCTGAATTCCAAAGTCTAGGCCTGGAGTCGGTTGCTGTCGCCTCTTCCCTGATGTCAGTGCGCCAGGGGTATAAAAGATGCAGCCGACGCCATTTTCTTCAGTTTATCTTGCCCCATATGTCAGGTGCCCAAAATGGTAGGCTAAAAAATTATGCCAATAATTATGCATGCAGTAAAATAATAATTTCCTTCATCTACAAGCAAATACACCACATAGCTTGTATAAGACAGAGAAGTATAGGTAAGTCCCAGCAAAGAAAAGGGGGATGGTGGGTGGGTAACCTGGACAGCAACAGTGAATACACTCTAACATCTACATTTATGGTAGGTACACAACTGTACTATGTTCATCGTGTTTCACTGTTGCAGTCATTACTCTTGGGTTGAATCCCAATGCTGAGGTTGGGTGGCTGGGCCTAAATAGGATTAGGAGAGGCTATAAGGCCCTGCAGAAAGTACAGTTTTGTACCTACCATAAATGTAGATGTTCGAGTGCTAATACAGCTGCAGTCATAACAGATGGGTTCTCCTGCCGTCAGGCGGGCCCTCGGTCGGCCGAATTCCAAAGTCTAGGTCCGGCGTCGGTTGTCGTCGCTTCTTCCCTGACGTCAGTGCGACAGGGGTATAAAAGAACCAGCCGACGCCATTTTCTTCAGTTTTTCTTGCCCCAGATGTCAGGTGCCCCCAGAAGGAAGGCAATACATAAAATTATGAAGTAATGCAATGCAATATAATCAAAAAACAGTAGTTGTAAGCAAATACACCATAAAAGAATACCCCTAGAGGGGAAGGAGGGAGGGAAACCTGGACTTCAGCTGTATTAGCACTCGAACATCTACATTTATGGTAGGTACAAAACTGTACTATGTTCATCGTGCATACAGCTGCAGTCATAACAGATGGGTAGAATCCCAAAGCTAAGAAAGGGGTGGTAGGCACTAGGTAGAACTAGGAGGAGCCAAAATGCCCTGCAAGACTGCAGTGGCAAAGCCTGCTCTAGATTTGGAGTATAATGGTAGGTTGTAGTGTTTGGAGAAGGTATGCACAGAACTCCAAGTGGCTGCTTCCAAGATATAGGAACAGTTTTGCCATGAAAGGAATAGCAAAAGCGTATGCAGTGGGCTATCCATTTTGAGATTGTCTGCTTGGAAATTGGATTTTCTTGAGCTCCTACCGCATAGGCCACAAAGAGCTGTTCTGATTTTCTGAAAGGTTTTGTTCTGTCCAAATAATAACGCAGTTGCCTGTGGATGCCCAAGGAATGTAGTAATCTCTCCCCTTTGTTTTGAGGATTGGGATAAAAAGTAAGTAAATGCATGGCCAGATTTAAAGCTACCCTGGATACCACTTTAGGCATTGGTTCGTAAGGAAACTGTCCTGATGGAAGATGATAAAAGGCTGGACCGCCATGAGGGCCTGTAGTTCTGAAACTCTACGAGCTGAAGTGATAGCCAGAAGGAACGCTGTTTTCCAGGACAAATATTGCAAATCTGATGAAGCAGCTGGCTCAAAAGGAGGCAAAGTCAGTTTTTCCAGAATGAAATTTAGATCCCAAGCAGGTATTGGTTGTTTCCTTGGAGGTCTTAAATTCTTAGCCCCTCTGAGGAACTGTCTTAAAAGAGGGTGAGAGAATAAAGGAGGATCAGTGTTGTATTCTGCAGAAATGGCTGAGGCATGGATTTTGATGGAGGAGAACGAAAGTCCACTGCTTAGCAGTTCAGCCAAATATTGTAGTATTTGAGGTAAATTCAGTTTTCAGGGTTCTGGCCCTTTTCTCATTCCAGACACAAAAACATTTCCATTTTATGGAGTAAGCTTTTCTAGTTGATGGCCTTCTGGCCTCCAAAATGACATCCTGCACCTCCTTGGAGAGTAGGGCCTGCTGTGATGCTAAGGAATCTTCCATGCGGTTAGATTGAGCGTTAGCTGACTGTGAAGAGTTTTGAAGCTGTGCTGAGTCAGAAGAAGAGGCATTAGAGGCAGGGTCCATGGAGGGGAATGAGTCAGGCTCCTCAGGAGTGGGTACCAGTGTTGCCTTGGCCAGTCCGGAGCAATGAGGATCATCTTTGGTCTGTCTGCTCTGGTCTTCAATAGGACTTTGGGCAGCAGAGGAAGAGGGGGGAAGGCATAAACTGTCATTGATGTCTAGCTGAGAGAGCGTCCACTCTCCAGGCCTTTGGGTGGAAGGTCCTTGAGCAGAATTTTGTCAATTGATGATTTTTGTGGGAGGCAAAGAGATCTATGTCTGGCCTTCCCCATTCTTGGATTATTTCTGTAAAACCTTTTGGATGCAACATCCATTCGTGTGGATCTGTCATATTCCTGCTTAGGTTGTCTGCCAGCGTGTTTTCCTTGCCTGGCAAGTACTGTGCTTGTAGTTCCATTTGTAAGTCCATGGCCATGTTCCAAAGTGATATGGCCAGTCTGCATAGGGGATAGGAATGTGTTCCTCCCTGCTTGTTTATGTACCACATAATTGTGGTGTTGTCCGTCCTTATCAATAGTTGACCTGGTTGTAGAAGGTCCTTGAAAGCTATAATAGCATTTATTACTGCTAGCATTTCTTTTTGATTGATGTGAAGGTGCTTTTCTTTCTGGGACCATTTGCCCTGAATGTGCGCCCCCCCAGGCGTAGTCCGAGGCGTCTGTTGTGATGACTTGATTTGCTTGAGGCTTGCTGAATGGAAGACCTGTGTTTGTTTGACATGCTTGAGCCCACCACAGAAATTCCTTTTGCAGACATGGAAGTAGTGGTATTATTGTTTCCAAACTGTGGCTGTGTTGAGACCATATGTTTTTTAGGTACCATTGTAGTTTTCTCATATGCAGCTTTGCACATGGGATTAGCAAGATGCAAGATGCCATGAATCCCAGAGCCTGCAGGATTTTCCTTGCAGTCAGCCTGGTGCAATTTGCCAGTGTTCTGAAATATTGAATTAGTTGCCCCTGCTTCTCTGGCGTGAGGTAGGCCATCTGGGTGTTTGTGTCCAAATTGGCACCCAAGAAAATTATATTCCGAGAGGGTATTAGCCTTGATTTCTCTTTGTTGACTGTGTATCCCAGAGAGTTTAATAACATTATTACATAAGCCAGATGTTTCAGAAGAATGTGCTTGCTGTCCGCTTGGATCAGGCAGTCGTCCAAATAGGGATATATTTGTATCCCTTGAAGTCTGCAGTACGTGATTACTGATGCCAGGCATTTCGTGAATACTCTGGGTGCAGTAGATAAGCCAAAGGGCAATGCAGAGAATTGATAATGGGTTGAACCTGCAAGAAATCTGAGGTATCTTCTGCAATTTTGTCTGATTGGGACATGCAGGTATGCCTCCTTGAGGTCCAATGTTATCAGCCAAGACTCCTTGCCCAGCATGGGAAGAAGTTGCTGTAGAGTGAGCATCTTGAATTTTGGTACGAGTAGGAATGTGTTTAGGATGGAAAGATCCAAAATAGGTCTCCAATCTTTTCCCTTCCTTGGCACCAGAAATAGCCTGGAATAAAAACCTTGACCTTGTTCGCATGTAGGTACCTCTTGAATAGCTTTCATGTTTATAAGATCTGAAATTTGCTTTTGTGCCTCTGCCCTTTGATTGTGTGGCAGTTTTGGCATGCCTCTCATTTTTGGAAGGGTATGAAAGTGGAATTTGTAGCCTCTGTTTATAATGTCCAGGATCCATTTGTCCTTTGTGACAACATGCCAATTTTTTGAGAATAGTGCCAGTTTTCCTCCTAAGGGGGCTGCCATTTGAGACCTGGTTGGCCTGCAAAGGGGAAAGTCATTGGGTTTGCTTTCTGAAAGATTGTGAGTTGTCCTCACCACCTCTTTGTGTAGGAGCTTGCCATTGTCTGCCTCTGTACGATCCTTGTGGTTGTCCTCTGCCCCTCGGGCGCCTGTATCTGCCTCTTTGGGGTCTGTCTGTGGCAGGAAAGGACCAGTTTTTGGAAGGCCAATTTCTACTAAAACGTGGGGGTTGAACCTGCAGAAATTCTTTCACAGTTTGCATTGATTTAGCTTTTTCCTCCATTTTTCGTAATACTTCCACAGTATTTGCCCCAAATAGTACATCCTTTTGAAGGGGGGCGTCTAGTAATTTAGCTTTGACATGATCAGGCAAGGTTTGCTCCTTGAGCCAAGCATGCCTGCGTATGACTGAGCCTGTAACAGCCGCTCTACATGAGGCCTCTAGAGCATCAAAACCACATTGTAAGGTATGTTTACCCACTTGTTCTGCACTATGCATCCTGCAACTCCTTCAAGTCTGGTTGTTCAGGTTGTGACATTTTACTTTTCAATTGAGATAACAGAAACTGTTGGTATTTTAGCATATGAAACTGACAGTTTAAGGCCCTCATGGTTAAGGTAGCCGAGGTATATACCTTTTTTCCCCACCTTTCTAAGGATCTGGAATCCCTCTCGGAAGGCAATGGATTTTTGGCAATGGAAGCCTTAACTCCCTTGGGTCCCTGTGAGATGGTTTCTAGGTCAGCAGCATGGCTTTTGTAAAGAAATTGGTGTGAGTCAGGAACCCTGTAGTACCTGTCAGGCTTAACTGGAGCTGGAGGTAGAGAGTCTGGGTTAAGGCAGGCCTCCGAGTAAACATCATCTAGGATGTCCAAGACAGGAGGTATAGCCAGAGGCCTGTGCTGGGGTAACAAAAGAAATTTCATGAGCCTTTTCTTGGAATCTGAATAATCCTGGCCTTCCCAGTGGAAGTGTTCCCTTAAGGTATGCAAAGTTTCCCCAAATGAGAAATCCTCAGGGGGGGATACAGAAGGAATAGACTCCTCTGCATCAGAGTCTTCAAAAGGGGAGTAAGCCTGTTCCTGATCATCAGAGTGTTCTGAAATAATGGATTCCTGATCAGAGGAGGGGGAATCTTCCTCCACTCTGGGCCTTTTGTCCAGAGGTGGCTGAGAACCTCTGATTAGAGTAATTAAATCCTCAGCCATTTTAAGCATCTGTCTCTTAGGCATGGGGCCTGGAGATGGACCCTGTGTAACTGGTCTCTTAGGGTGCATGGTTGCTTTAGACTTGGTGAAAGCCTTGATGGAGAAAGAAGAGAAAGGTCTGAAGACACCTTGAGTGGAGGTGGACCTGTCCACATTCTGTGTTTCAAAGCCAAGAGTGGCTTCGGTATCTGTAGTCGGGGTGTGGGCCGAGGAGCCTGCGACCTCGGGTACAGGAGACACCGCCAAAGATGTGTCGTCGGTAGTCAGGGGCTGCGTAGGCGCCTCACTGAGAACCGGACCACGTGTAGTCGGCTTTGGCGTGGTGTCGGTAGAGGCCGCAGACCTAGAGTGTCGGTCCTTGTCTTTGCGTTTTTTAGACAAAACCGTTGTCGGAGTATCCGATGACACGGTATAGTTAAATGCTTTCCCCAAAAAATGCTGGGCGAACTCCGCCCGACGCTTAAAAGTGCGTTTGTTGAAAGTAGCACAACAGTGACAGACCGAGACGTCGTGGTCTGGGCCTAAACAAGGTATACAGAGGGAATGGAAATCCTTATGCGGTATTTGCTTCCCACAAGAAATACAATTATTAACTTTGTCTGACATCGGTCTGAGGCAAGAAAAGTTATCCCCAACGGGGTACTTGGCTTTTAAGAAGACTTCGGTTTTCCAAATTTTTCGTAATCTCAGGAGCTGGCCGACCGGCACTTGCGAACTGCTTCTACTTCGGGCACCGCGCAGCAAGAAAGACTGAAGAAAATGGCGTCGGCTGGTTCTTTTATACCCCTGTCGCACTGACGTCAGGGAAGAAGCGACGACAACCGACGCCAGACCTAGACTTTGGAATTCGGCCGACCGAGGACCCGCCTGACGGCAGGAGAACCCATCTGTTATGACTGCAGCTTTATGCACGATGAACATCTGCAGTGGCGAAGCCTGCTCTGGATTTAGAGTAGAGAGGCAAATGGTAGTGCTTTGTAAAAGTGTGTACTGAACTCCAAGTTGCAGCCTCTAAAATGTCTTTGGTTGGTACTCCTCTGAGAAAGGCTGCTGAAGTGGCTGCTGCCCTGGTAGAATGAGGCCTAATGCCCTTGGGCACTGATTTGCCATGTTGTGAGTAGCAGAAACGAATGCAGCGGCCTATCCATTTTGAAATAGTTTGTTTTGAGATAGGCTTTCCTTGAGATCCTGCAGCATATGCCACTAAAAGTTGCTCAGTTTTTCTGAAAGCTTTTGTTCTGTCCAAGTAGAAGCGTAGTTGTCTGTGTATGTCCAAAGAATGCAGAAGTCTCTCACCCTTATTCTGTGGGTTTGGATAAAAGGTAGGCAAATGAATGGTTTGGTTAAGGGCCACACTGGACAATACCTTAGGCATAAATGTTGGGCTCGTCCTTAGAGAAACCCTGTCTGGATGGAAAATTATGAAAGGTTCCACAGCCATGAGTGCCTGTAACTCTGAAACTCGTCTTGCAGAGGTTATTGCTAGGAGCAGAGGTGTTTCCCAAGATGAAAACTTTATATCAGCTGTATTGGCTGACTCAAAAGGTGGCTGTGTGAGTTTTTCCAGGACATAATTGAGGTTCCATGCAGGTATTGGGGCTCTCCTTGGAGGTCTTATGTTTTTGGCCCCCCTGAGGTACTGCCTTAGCAATGGATGGGAAAAAATAGGAGATTCCATATTGTAATGAGCTGAAATGGCAGAGACATGAATTTTAATTGATGAAAAGGATAGGCCTTTGTCCAGCATCTCAGCTAGATATTGTAAATTCTGAGGAATATTTGGTACAGATGTATCAATTCCTTGTGCCTGGTTCCAAGCACAGAATCTTTTCCATTTTTCTGCATAAGATTTTCTGGTACTGGGCCTCCTGGCCTCCAAAATAACATCCATCACTGCTTTAGAGAGAGGTGTGTTTTGAATGGTTACATTATCCGCCATGCTGCCAGATTTAGTGTCCTGAGTTGGCTGTGCAGAATCTGATTGTTTTGCTGGGTCAGTAAGTGAGGAATTAGAGGCAATGTCCAGGCTAGGCCTTGAGACAAACTTTTTAGGATTGGGTACCAGTGCTGGCGTGGCCAGTCTGGGGCAATCAGAATCATTCTTGGCTTCTCTTGTCTGACCTTTAGGAGTACCTTGGGGAGGAGAGGCAGAGGAGGAAAGGCATATACTGTTAGACTTTTCCAGCTGAATGACAGAGCATCCACTTTCCATGCCTGCTTTTGATAAGTCCTTGTGCAGAATTTCTGTAGTTGGCAGTTGTGAGGGGAGGCAAATAGATCTATATCTGGGCATCCCCATTCCTTTGTTATCATGCTGAAGACTTGTGGATCCAGTTTCCACTCGTGGGGATCCGTGAGGTTTCTGCTTAGTTCGTCTGCCAGAGTATTGTTCTTTCCTGGCAGGAATTGTGCTTGCAGGTGTACTTGATAAGTCAATGCTGTGTCCCACAAAGTCATGGCTTGTCTGCAGAGGGGGTAGGAATGTGTGCCTCCCTGCTTGTTTATGTACCACATGACTGTAGTATTCTCTGTCCTTATCAGTAGTTGTCCTGGATGGAGTAGATCCTTGAAAGCTGTCAGGGCATTCTGAACAGCTAGCATCTCTTTTTGATTGATATGTAGATGCATTTGGCTTGTGGACCATGTGCCCTGAATACATTTTCCTGCCATGTGTGCTCCCCAAGCATAATCTGATGCATCTGTTGTTATTGACTGCCTGGCTGTGGGTAAAGTGAATGGCTGTCCCTTGTTGAGGTGGCAGGCATGTGCCCACCATCAAAACTCCTGTTGCAGGGAAGGAATGAGGGTAATTAATGCTTCCAGGCTTTGAGAATGTTGAGTCCAGACACTTTTTAGGTACCATTGAAGTTTCCTCGTATGCAGTCTGGCATATGGAATTAGCAGAATGCAGGATGTCATGAAGCCCAAAGCCTGCAGAATTTTTCTTGCAGATAACTGGGTCTTTGTTGCCAACATTTTGAAGTAAGAAGTTAGTTGCCTTTGTTTGTCTGGCGTGAGACAAGCCATCTGGGCAGTTGTATTTAAGCTTGCACCCAAGAATATTATCTCTTGAGAGGGTACTAGTTTTGATTTCTTTTCGTTTACTGTGTACCCTAGGCAAGTTAGTAATCTTTTTACGAAAGCCAGATGCTTTAGTAGAGTGTCCTTGTTCTCTGCTTGTATAAGGCAGTCGTCCAAGTAAGGATATATTTGAATTCCTCTGTCTGCAAAATGCAATTACTGGTGCCAGGCATTTTGTGAAGACCCTGGGCGCAGTAGATAAGCCAAAGGGCAGTGCAGAGAATTGGTAGTGCATTGAGCCATCTATGAATCTGAGGTATCTTCTGCAAGACTGTCTGATTGGGATATGCAGGTATGCCTCTTTTAGGTCCAAAGTTACAAGCCAAGCCTTCTTGCCCAGCATGGGCAGAAGCTGCTGTAGAGTTAACATTCTGAAATTTGGAACGTCCAGAAATGTGTTTAGAATAGACAGGTCCAGTATTAGTCTCCAGGCTTTGTCCTTTCTGTGTACCAAGAAAAGTCTTGAGTAAAATCCTTGTCCCTGCTCTTGCTGTGGTACTTGCTGAATGGCCCTCATGTTCATAAGGGACAAAACTTGTTTTTGTGCCTCTGCCCACTGATTGTGTGGCAAGTTTGGCATACCTTTTGCCTTTGGCAGGGTGTGAAAGTGGAACCTGTAGCCTTGGGACACTATATTCAATACCCATTTGTCCTGGGTGATCATGTGCCAATTTTGAGAGAAAAGTGCTAGTTTTCCCCCTAAGGGGGCTGCAAGAAGATAAGTGTTTGGTGCCATAGCTCTCAACCTTCCATCTCCAAAATGAGGAACACTAGCCCTCATAATGTGGAACAAATGGGCAAAATGTGGAACACTGACCAAATTAACAACAACTCAACAGGGCAGACCATAGGATGGTTAAAATAATATGCTTTTACTTGTAAAGATCTTTCTTTTGTTAATATATGAGATTCATGTCTATTTACCAGGATTTCACTTAAAAAATTCCTAAACACTGACATGATGAGTCTTTTCAATGTGGTGAATTGGAACTTTTTTTGAGGAACATGAACTTTTTAAGAGCCCAAATGAGGCACGTTCCTCGTAATGAGGTACACTTGAGAGGTATGTTTGGTGCTGGCAGAGGAAAGTCATTGGGACTGTTTCCTGTATGGCTGTGCTTTGTCTTCTCCACTTTTGGAGGTAGAAGCGCCCCACTGTTTAGGCCTGTATGAGTCCTGGGGCTGGGATCTGCCTCTGGGACGTCTGTATCTGCCTCTTTGTGGCCTCTCAGACACTGGAAAGGACCAATTCTTTGTAGGCCAGTTCCTGCTAAATCTTGGTGGCTGAACCTGTAAAAAAATCCTTTACTGTTGGCATAGATTTCACTTTGCCCTCCATTTTCTTCAAAACCTCCTCTGCTTTAACAACAAATAAAGTATCATGCTGTAATAGAGCATCTAATAATTTTGCTTTAACATGATCAGGCAGATTTTGTTCCTTTAACCAAGCATGCCTCCTAATGACAGAACCTGTAACTGCGGCCCTGCAGGAGGCCTCCAGAGAATCAAAACCACATTGCAATGTATGCTTTCCCACTTGTTCAGTTGCATACAGTAAATCCTGCATTTCCTTATTTTCTGCAAAATCAGAATTGGCCAACATTTTCTGTTTTAACAGTAACATTTATTGCTGACATTTAATCATATGAAATTGACAATTTAAAGCCCTCACAGCTAAAGTAGCAGAAGTGTAAACTTTTTCCCCCCATCTGTCTAGTGCCCTTGAATCCCTGTCAGAAGGGATAGGGTTTTTTGCAGTAGTGGCCTTAACCCCTCTGGGACCCTGAGAAATAGTTTCTGGGTCAGCAGCAGGGTTTTTATAAAGAAATTTATGTGAATCTGGAACCCTGTAGTATCTGTCTGGTTTAACAGGAGCTGGAGGTAAGGAGTCTGGAGAAAGGCTGGACTCTGAAAATACATCATCTACAATGTCTAGCACAGGGGGAATAGCAAGAGGCCTATGCTGAGGAAGTAAAAGAAAATCTCTAAGCCTTTTTTTTTTTATTCTGAGTAATCTTGGCTCTCCCAGTGGAAGTGCTCCCTCATGGTATGCTGGGTTTCCCCAAAAGAATAATCCTCAGGAGGAGAGGCTGAAGGAATGGATTCTTCAGCATCAGAATGCTCATAGGGAGGAAGAGAGTATTCCTGTACAGAACAGGAGTCAGAGGAAATGGAAACCTGATCTGAAGAGTCATAGTCTGTCTCTTGCCTGGGCCTCTTATCAGGAGGGGGATGGGAACCCCTGATCAAGGTAATAAGGTCTTCGGCCATTTTGAGCATCTGTTTCTTAGGCATGGAAGTTTGTCCTAGAGAATGCTGTACTTGTTTCTTTGTCTTTACAGCTGCTGTAGTCTTTGCTTTTGAAGCTGAAGTAGGCTGTACATATAGCGGTGTAGGTCTGAAAACACCCTCAGAAGCCGATGCCTGCTCAGCGGCTCCGGAGCCATCTCAGGGAATGATTTCCGAGTGTCCAATACCTTGAGTATCCAGAGGCCTAGCTGGCTCCACGTGGGAGTAATCAGTGGCCTGTGGCTCTGAGGTAGCAGGCGTCAGGGGCTGCGAAAGCGCCTCACTGAGAACCGGCGGCTGGCTTAGCGGAAGCCTCGTCGTCAGTTTTGGATCTCGGATGCCGGTCCTTTTTCCTTGCATTTTTTAGAAACTCCGGTTGTCGGCTGTTCCAACGGCACTATATAATTGAATTTTTGGCCAAAGTAATGAAAAGCAAAATCAAACCGACGCTTAATAGTGCGTTGGTTGAATCTAGCACAAAACTGACAGCTAGCAATGTTATGATCAGGGCCTAGGCAAGGAATACAGTAAGAATGAAAATCCTTATGAGGTATTTGCTTCCCACAAGAAATACAATTGTTAACTTTTTCTGACATCGGTCTGGAGCAAGAAAAAAGTTTCCCCAACGGGGTACTTAGCTTTAATGAAGACTTCGGATCTGAAATTCGTCTGTGAAAATCTAAGGAGTCGGCTGACCGGCACTTGCAAACTGTTTTTGCTTTGGGCACCGCGCGGCAAGAGAGACTGAAGAAAATGGCGTTGGCTGTATCTTTTATACCCCTGGCGTACTGACGTCAGGGAAGAGGTGACAGCAACCGACGCCGGACCTAGACTTTGGAATTCAGGCAGACTGCGGGTAGCCTGCCAGCAGGATAACCCAAGAGTAATGACTGCAACAGTGAAACTCGATGAACATCACTTTTTTTTTTTATATAGGTTCATAGGTTAGTACTAAGCTAACTGCCCTTTCGAGCCATTCTAAGCTTAGCCAATTATCCCTTGTGAGACTCAAACCCTGCACCTTGTGTTTGTAAGGCAAACACCTTAACCATTAGGCCACCCTCCCAACCCCATACCACACTCATCACATAGTCCCTCAAAACGTACACCATCAAAACACACACACAGAAACACAAAACGCACACCTACATTTGCGGAGGCTCTCAATAGAAATCTGCCCAAGCAACAGTGCCCTCCCAAAGCAGAAACGCAAGCAACCTCCACCCCACCAACACAACCTAAATGACACATAGCCCACAATCTCAGTGTGCCACTCAACCACAGCCCATAAGGCATAACAACGTACCCAACACTCTAGGTGACTCTATAGTCAGGCACACTGATGTTCAAATCACCAGGCTAAACAAGGAGAAAGTTACTGTCAGCTGCCTGTCAGGTGCCAGGCTCCGCCACATAATGCACCCATTCCAGTCACTCCACAAGTACAAATATGACTCGGTCATTGTCCATGTTGGTGTGAATGACCTGAGACATACCTCCCTGGACTAAATGAAGAGAGATATGGAGGAGCTCTCTGATTTTGTAGCCCAGGCAGGTATGACCCTAGCCCTGAGTAGCATCCTGCCATCACCCAGAATGATACCACAGTACAAGGACAAAATGATTGACTTCAACAACTGGCTAAGCTTCTGGTGTCATTCTAAGGGGATCCAGTATCTGTCTGCCTGGGATGACATGATAGACAGACCATGATGCTTTCCCAAACATGGTCTGCACCTGTCACCTCTGGGATTCAGGTTACTGGCTAAGACTCTTGTCACCCCTATAGTGCCTTTTTCAGGAAAGGATCAACAGACAAAAATCACCACCGTAACAGGTACAAGCAAGCAAAATCTGAGGGTAATGCTACTCAATGCTAGAAGTCTAAACATCAAAATGCACTCACTCGAGGCACTCCTTAAAATGGTTAACAGACATCTGTGCAGTGTCAGAGACCTGGTTCAAGGCTCCAGAGAGCACCCCTGCATTACCAGGCTATAATTCATACCACACCTTTCGGCTACCTAACCTGGACCGAAACACTAAAGGCGGAGGCGTGTCCATATTCATTAAGGATATTCACACCTCCAGGCTAGTTGCTCAGCATAATGCATCCAAGATTATCCAAGTGCAACTAACTCTGGGCAAGATTGCAATCCAAACTGTAGCTTTCTGCAGATCCCCCACCATGCCCCAGGATTCCCACTCCTCATTTCTTGATACACTGGAAAATATTAGGGTACAACCCAACACCCTAATAATGGGCAATTTCAACTATCCCACCATTAACTGGGAAAACTACTCATGTATCAACTCTTTTGCTCAACGTTTTCTGGAATTCATACATTCCAACACCTTGGATCAACTTATCCACACCCCCACCAAGGAGAGCAATATCCTAGACCTGGTCATTACCAACATGGGCGATCGGTGTTCCACACTAAAGGTCAATTCCTCGTTGGTCAGATCCGACCATAAGCTAATCACCCCAGATATCCACATCCCACCCCCACCCCCATTCTGGAAACTACACTAAAAAATGTCTCCGAAGCTAACTTCACGCTTAAGATAGAAGTGGTGTCGAAGTACTACTGCTGAATTCTACACAAATGCACTTTATAAGCACTTACACGAGTGCATGGATCGTGCTATCCCTAACAGAACCAAGATGCTATCCTCCAAAACAAATGAAGCCAATCTGGTGGTCCCCTGCCATAAACAGGCTCTACAACAGAAGAAAGAAACTGTTGCAAAAAAAAAAAAAAAAAGAGAGTAAAATTCCATGACTGGAGGAACTCCCTGGTTAACCTCAATAAGAAGCTGAGATCCCTCATGAAATCCTCCAAAGCTAGTTACAAAAACAAAATCGCCACTGATTCTAAAGACAACCACAAAGCATTCTATAGCTATGTCAAGAATCTCAATGGCAACACTCAGATCTGCTCTGAGTTACAGCACAATGGCACTAAATATAGAGACCCAACTGATATTACCAACATCCGAGGTTCAGTGTTAACTTTACCCATCTCTCATCCTCCTAAATGGCCCATCTCTATATCGGAAGAATGAAAAATTCCTGTAATCACGGTTGCACAGGTAAAAACCACATTCTCCAAAGCCAAGAACACAGCATCCACGGGACCTGACAGCATCACAGGCTGCATTCTACACGAACTACAGAATGAACTGGCACCACACCTAAATACAATGTTCAATCATAGCCTCACCTCAGGCGTTGTGCCCACTGATTGTCGCACAGTGACGGTTATCCCACTCCACAAAGGCGGAGCCACCACAGACCCCAGGAACTACCGCCCCATTAGCCTGACGAGCCTAGTCTGCAAGGCCATGGAACGTATCATCATGGAACTTATAAACAAAGACACTGGTAATCTACAAACTCTGGACCCCATCCAGTTCGGGTTTCTAAAAGGCAGATCATGTCTCCTAAACCTGACAGACTTCTTTGAAGCAGTCACCAAAGCCACAGACGAGGGTAAGGTGGTTCACACAGCCTATCTAGATCTTGCCAAGGCTTTCAACACCATTCCCCACTCTAGAATTACAGATAAACTCACTAAACTAGGTATAAACCCCTATGTCAGAAGATGGGTTGCCAACTGGCTCACTGACAGAACCCACACTGTGAAAGTAGCAGACTCCAAATCAGACTTCAGACCAGTGACAAGTGGAGTACCACAGGGCTTAGTCCTTGGTCCTCTCCTGTTTGGTATCTACTTCTATGAAGTACAGGCTAACACAGAAGGCCTTTGGCTAATGAAGTTCGCAGATGACTGCAAACTAGGAGCCATAATCGAAACTCTTAACGATGTGGACATCCTACAAAAGGGCCTAACTGAGACACATGCCTGGTATCAAAGCCATGGCTTCAAGCTCAATGCCAAAAAGTGCACTGTCATCCCCTTTGCTAAAAACTCTGTACCCATGAACTACCACATAGGCGGTAGTATACTTAACACCGAAAGTGTGATAAGAGACCCTGGGACACAGGTGGACAAAAGATTTCTCATCCAGGAAAAAATAGGTCATTGTTCCCCTCTACTCGTCACTCATTAAACCCATTATAGAGTACAACACCCCTTTTGGTATGTACCTCACAAGACATCTACAACAACTGGAAAGGCTGCAGAAATACCTCACAAAGAAGATTACTGGCCTCAAACAGATGCCCTATGCAGACCGTCTCAAAACACACCATCATTACTCTGTCGCATATCACCTACTCAGAGGTGACCTCTATCTAACATACAAAGCTATGTCAAACCCAGAGCTGTTAACATGCTCCACAAAGAAATCCCAATCCCTCCATGCTACACACTCTAGGAACCTAAACCTCGTCACCACAATAAACAGAGCATGCTGCAGGGATAGAGTCCTGTCCCAGAGACTTCCCATACTCTGGAACAAACTACCTATCTATATCAAACAAAGCTCCTCATTAGCACTCAAGAAAAATCTTGATGACTGGATGGGAAAATAGGAAATTCACCCCAGGGATCACTTATGTGGCTCTGCTCAACAGTGGCACTGGGAAATAATTTTCTTGGGTGGCGAAAGCCAGGGTACCTTTTTGGCTGGGCTTATATACGCCCTAGGGCCAATAGCCTAGTACCTACCTATGAACAGCAAGAGGTTCTCTACTTCAATTCTCAGCTGGGGTGCACTCTGTGTGGTGTCTGCATGTCCTCCCTGTGTTCGTGTGGGTTTTCCTCTGGGTGCTTCAGTGTCCTCCCTTGTTACAATGACATGCATCTGAAGTGTTTCTCCCCAGTCCGCTGATGAAAATAGGTTTGGTCCTAGTCAGACTTACCCAGTAAAAAAATATTAAATTGTGTGTGTGTGTGTGTGTGTGTGTGTGTGTGTGTGTGTATATATATATATGGATCTATATCAGATCCACGTCAGAACACTTACCTGACAACCAAATCACCAAGACCACATCGCCGACACAACACATCACTGAGAAAAGTAAGTATGACTACTGCGGAATGGAATTTATTCCCGTTTCCACAATGAAATAAATAAAAAAACATGTATGTAGCAGGGGGGGCAAGCCCCCTGCGCCCTCCACACACCCCTACTTAAATATACCAACTCAGACATCACACCACAATGCAGAAATGGGAATACATCCCATTCCGCAGTGTTTATACTTACCGTTGTCGGAGATCTGCTCTGTCAGCGATGTGGTCTCGATGATCTGGTCTTTGGATAAGTGTTCTTTCGTGGAACTGATATATATAAATATATGGGAACCTATCACCAAACAATGGTTCCAGCACTCATCAACCAAATAAAATCTCCAAATGGAAAGATCCAAACAAAGGGACCCAGACAAACACTTACATTAGTGTAATGTATTTAATTCAGGTAGAGCAAACATTAAGATGGTTCACATAGCGGCCATACTGCTTCACTAACACAGACCAGTTTCGCCCCCTGGTGTCATCAGTGTGAATACACAAAGCAAATGTCCGGATGTTTAAATAGCTAAACACTTCCCAGTGTTTAAAGGAGACGAGTAGGGGGTATATACATACATATTTGTCACACAATAAATTCCCTAGTAAACCTATCTGTCAAATCCCATTTTATACCATATATCACACACACATGCATAACAATGTTGAGACGCCCAGAAAAATACAAACAAGCATAAGTATATGAGGAAAAATAGTCGAATATACTGACACATGCATTTGAATAATACATGTGAGTATGTAATGAGCTCAAAAAAGATCAAAAGACGAAAACACTATATTATAACCAGCCAATCAGTAAATGACCAAGAAACAAACAGTATTATATCAAAGCTTAAACAATCCTACCAATAGTCATTTAGACCCAGTTTATATAAGGCCCCTAAACTTAACTATCCACATCCCGTTCTTTTCTGTCTAATAATTCATGTTTGGTTATGTCAGACAGTCTGTTGCCTGTAACCAAATCAATTCCAACAAAAAGAAATTGCGCTGTAGTATGTATTAAACTATGCTTGAATAGTGCACTTCTTTGACGTTTACAATTAATGTCACTTAGGTTCACAGCAATTCTACTTTTTAAACTTCTCGAAGTCTGCCCGACATAAAAAGCCCCACATTAGCACACTGTCATATAGACCACCCACTTAGTACGACATGTTATTAAATGTTTTATGTCAAAAACTTTTGATGTGTTAATAGATGTAAAATATTGTGAAAGAAAAAATTTTTGTATCTAATTATACAAGGGATGATTTTTTGAAAAATAGGAACACAGATGGTGGTGCTGCGGTAGCGTTGTCGCCTCACAGTAAGACACTGTCCTGTTCGATTCTCAGCTAGAGCGTCTTTTGTGTGGAGACATGCGTGAATGGGCGTACCTTCGTTGAAGGTTGTGCGTCAGGGCTGGCAACTCGGCATGTAAAAATCTACTGCCAATCATTAGCGGACTGGAGTTCTGCTGTGGCGACCCCTAACCGGGAAAAGCCGAAAGACTCAACAAGGAACACAGATATACAACAGGCAAGTGGGATGATGCAGACCAATTCGAAAATTAAATTTGTCACGAATTTTGGTACCAATACCTTCAAGATCAGAGAAGTGGTTTGTAGACATTAGGATATATTGAAATCTGACCCATTTTTGATCAATGCCTGGATACCAACTTTTAATACAGTTATAGACTGTCACCGGTCTGTGTTAGTGAAGCAGTATGGCAGCTATGTGAGCCATCTGAATGTTTGCTCTACCTGAATTAAATACAGGACTGCGGTGGTGGTGCTGCGGTAGCGTTGTCGCCTCACAGTAAGACGTTGCCCTGTTCGATTCTCAGCTAGAGCATCTTCTGTGTGGAGACATGCGTGAATGGGCGTACCTTCGTTGAAGGTTGTGCGTCAGGGCCGGCAACTCGGAACTTAAAAATCTACTGCCAATCATTAGCGGATCGGAGTTCCGCTGTGGCGACCCCTAACCAGGAAAAGCCGAAAGACACAACAACACTAATGTAAGTGTTTGTCTGGGTCCCCTTGGATCTTTCAATTTGGAGATTTTATTTGGGTGACGAGTACTGGAACCTTTGTTTGGTGTTATTTTCAAGTGTGAGTTGGCATGCACCTATCTTCTTTTTTTGGATATATATATATATATATATATATATATATATATATATATATATGTATATATTTATACACACACACACACACACACATAAATACACACATATATATATATATATATATATATATATATATATATATATATATATATATATATATATATATATAGATAGATAGATAGATACACATATATGTGTGGATCCCTATCATATGATAGAAACCTCATTTGACTAAATCGCATTTGACTGAGACCAAAAGACTGAAAAGTCACTTGACTGAAAACCATAAGACTGAATTTCAACATACTAAATTTTAAACTGGACCAGGATGCAAGCTCTCCATATCTGTTAATCTCCTGATCTTCTCCAGTCTCACTGCTGCCCCTCTATATTCCCATTTAATTGCCTTGGGAGAGACATATTTACCACTTTGTTCTTTCCAAATCTTCAAGGTCTCATACTTTATACTTATATCCAACACTATCTTTTGTAATCTTTTGTTTTCTACCTCCACAATGACTTTTTATTCCCATCTACTTTCATACCACCTATTGGGACTAGAATTTCCTTAGATATATTTAATCCTGATTCTTTTACTAAATTTGTTACGGCTTTAGCAATTTCCCTCAGTATTTGGACATCATACTCCTTATTCTTCATAAGATTTTTTGCTCACTTCTCAAGCCTCTCATCTTCCTCCAATCTGACCTGTATGTTGTGTACATTATTCTCAGCACACCATCTATCTGACATTTTTATAGTCTGCTACTTCCTGCACAACCCGAACTCCTTCATCTACTGCTGCTCCTGTCACTTCCCTTATTTCCTCTACTCCTATTCCGTTGCCAAAACCTGAAACAATCCTCCCACGAATATTAGAACAAATGCCAGCTTTCTCTCATTTGAAAATGCACTGAAAGAATTCTTAAGGAAAGCATGGATCTGTTCATGCTGTAATCCCACTTAATACTATATCACTTCAACTTAACTTCAACAACCTTTGCTCCTCACTTTCTCCCCTTCTCTTCACACACCAACTACTCTTTTGCACACTCCATATTTCCCTTCTTCACTCTCTCAGCTTCTCTCCTGCACTTCTCCTAGTGTTAACTGTCCTTTCCTTTTTCCTTTTCTGAAAATTAATCAAGTAGTCGCAACGTGAACTGCGGTGGTGGTGCTGCGGTAGCGTTGTCGCTTCATAGCAAGACGTTGTCCCGTTCGATTCTCAGCTAGAGCGTCTTCTGTGTGGAGGCATACGTGAATGGGGCGTGCCTTCGTTGAAGGTTGTGTATCAGGGTTGGTAACCCGGTACGTAAAAATCCACTACCAATCATTAGCGGACCGGAGTTCCGCTGTGGCGACCCCTAACCGGGAAAAGCCGAAAGAAACAAACAAAATCAAGTAGTCGCAACATTCCTTCCTGTAACATTGTAGTTATCTGACATAACTCTTCCTTTGACTTCTTATATTTCAGTTTTCAACATGCATATTTTATATTACACATATTATACATATATCTACAAATTCTGCTGTAGTTATCTACCTTTCAGCTTTTATCCACAGGCCTATGCTGAAAATGGAATCCTTGGACCCCAGTCTAACTTTCACGGTAAACAACTGTCAAATAAATAACTAAATATATATACCTAACTTCTGGTTAAAAGTATAAACATCTTTACATGAAGATTTAGTCATGAGTAAGAACTATTTACATGTGCACCCAAATAGACTCCAGCTTGGTTAACAGGAAAACCAATACTTCTACTTAACAGCAGACCAACATGCTATCCTGAAAACTATAGACTAATAACCTGCCTTCTGATCATGTATAAACTATACATTGGAATTGATGGTGACAGAGTTTAGTTATTTAAAAGAAAAAGTACAGTTTTGTACCTACCATAAATGTAGATGTTCGAAGATCCACATTGCTGCAGTCCTAACACTTGGGGTAGTCCGCTGTCCCAGTCGGCCCGAATACCAAAGTATAAGGCTGACGCCGGTCAGGCGCGATAGTCTGACGTCAGGACGTCAGGGTACAAATGCGCATGACCGACGCCATATCCTCAGTCTTTTCTTGCCCCAGATGTCAGAAGACCCTAAAAAGATAAGGCCAAAACCAAAAAACACCAAACACTCCTGTACCAAATATATATATACAATATATACAATTTACAAAAGTACAACCCCACCCACACAACCACCCCTAAACACAGAGGGGAAGGAGGGGGTAAATTGGACTGCAGCAATGTGGATCTTGAACATCTACATTTATGGTAGGTACAAAACTGTACTATGTTCTTCATCCCACATTGCTGCAGTCCTAACACTTGGGTAGAATCCCAAAGCAGAGGTAAGGGAGGCTGGCAAATCATAAAGAAGCTGGAGCTGTCAACATGCCCTGCAAAATAGCCGTGGCAAAACCAGCCCTAGATTTAGAGTAGAGAGGAAGGTGGTAATGCTTAGAGAAAGTATGCACTGAACTCCAAGTAGCTGCCTCCAAAATATCCTTAGTTGCCACCCCCCTTAGAAATGCTGTTGAAGTGGCAGTAGCCCTAGTGGAATGAGGCCTGATCCCAGCTGGAATCTCCTTGCCATGATGGGAATAACAAAATGCAATGCAAAACCCAATCCACTTAGAAATAGTTTGTTTTGACACAGGCTTGCCCTGAGAACTCAAAGCAAAAGAAACAAACAACTGCTGAGACCGCCTAAAATCCTTAGTCCTGCTTAAATAATAACGCAACTGCCTGTGTACATCTAAAGTGTGCAAAATCTTTTCCCTTTTATTTTGGGGATCTGCATAAAAAGTGGGCAAATGAATAGTTTGGTTTAAAGCCACACTAGAGACCACCTTAGGCATAAAGGAAGGATTAGTACGTAATGATACCTATCCTTATGGAAAATCAAAAAGGCTCAACCGCCATAAGGGCCTGCAATTCAGAAACCCTTCTTGCAGAAGTAATGGCCAACAAAAAAGCAGTCTTCCATGACAAGTATTTCAATTCAGCAGTAGTCAGAGGCTCAAAAGGTTGTAGAGTAAGTTTCTCCAACACAAAATTGAGGTCCCAAGCAGGAGTAGGAGCTCGGGGTCTTATATTCTTTGCCCTCTAAGAAATTGCTTAAACAAAGGATGAGAAAACAATGGTGGGTCACAATCATAGTGAGCTGAAATTGCTGCAGCATGAATCTTAATGGAAGAGAAAGACAAACCTTTGTCCAATAACTCAGTAAGATATTGAAGAGCCACACTCAAATTTGGCTCAGAAACATCCAAATCCTTTGCTGCACACCAAAATAAAAATCTCTTCCATTTTCCTGCGTACACTTTCCTTGTACTAGGTCTTCTGGCTTCCATAATCACATTCAAAACTTGTTGAGGAAGCTGAGACCTGTTATGGTTCAAAACAGAATATGCCAGGCTGTTAGATGAAGAGAGTGAAGCTTGACATTGAGTAGATGCCCGTCCTTTTGAGACAATAGGTGTCGAATCAAAGGTAAGGGCCATGGAGGCTTCCTTACCAGACTCCTCAGCAATGGGTACCAGTGCTACCGAGGCCAATCTGGAGCTATTAAAATCATCCTTGGCTTGTCCTGACCTTTAGGAGTACCTTTGGGAGGAGAGGCAGAGGTGGAAAGGCATACATATGAAGATTTTCCCAACTGAAAGAAAGAGCATCCACTTTCCAGGCTGTGTGATGAAACCTTTCCGTGCAAAACTTTGGCAGCTGGTGGTTTAGTGGAGAAGCGAACAGATCTATGTCTGGAGTTCCCCAGGACACTGTCAATGTCTGAAATACATGAAGATCCAGTTTCCACTTGTGGGGATCCATGATTTGCCTGCTTAACACATCTGCTAAGGAGTTCTGTGCTCCTGGTAGAAACCTTGCTTGAAGATTCAGTTGCAAGCTTAACGCAGTCTCCCACAAAATCATTGCTTGCCTGCATAGAGGATAAGAATGTGTTCCCCTTGTTTGTTGATGTACCACATGACAGTTGTGTTGTCTGTTAGAATCAACACCTGCCCTGGAAGAAGTAAATCCTTGAAAGCCAGTAATGCAAACTGGACTGCTAACATCTCCTTCATGTTGATATGTAGATGCTGCAGTCTGGCAGGCCACTTGTCTTGTATCCACTTTCCATTCAGATGAGCTCCCCAAGCTGTGTCTGAGGCATCTGTCGTTAGAATCTGACTCCTCTGGCCGGGTCACAGAGAGTCCCTTGTTTAGGTGACATTCCTGAGCCCACCACAAAAATTCCTTTTGAATGCAAGGTATTATTTGAATGACAGTGTCCAAATCCTGGCAGTGCTGTGTCCATACATTTTGAGATACCATTGTAGCTTCCTCATATGCAGTTTGGCATTGGGAAGTACCAGAATACAAGATGCCATGAACCCTAAGGCTTGAAGGACTGTCCTTGCAGTCAGCCCGGACTGATGAGACAGTTGATGGAAGTAAAGAGAAAGATTCTTTTGTTTGTCCGGGGTTAAAAAGGCCATCTGGGATGCTGTATTCAGTCTCACGCCCAGAAAGCACATGTCTTGAGAGGGTACTAGACTGGACTTTATTTCGCTCACAGAATACCCTAGGCATCTTAGCACTGCTATCACATCTTCCAAATGCAGAAGAAGCACCCTTTCCGTGAGCCAGAAGCAGGCAGTCGTCCAAATAAGGATAGATTTGTATTCCTTTTAGCCTGAAGAAAGCTATCACTGGAGCCAGAACCTTGTGAATACTCTGGGCAGTAGATAAGCCAAAGGGCAATGCAGAGAACTGATAATGAGAATTCCCAGCTCGAAAACGCAGATACTTCCTGCAAATTAGTCTGATAGGAACATGAAGGTAAGCTTCCTTGAGATCCAAAGTTACCATCCAGTGATCTTTGCCCAGCATAGTCAACATTTTGAACTTGGGAATGTCCAGATAAGTGTTGAGGATAGACAGATCCAAAATTGGTCTCCACGTGTTCCCCTTTTTTGGTACTAGGAACAGGCGAGAATAAAATCCTAGGCCCCTTTCTGGCACAGGAACCGGCTGAATGGCCCCTATTTGGAGCAACAGAGAAATTTGCCTGTGAGCCTCTTTCCTTTGCTGAGGAGGAATGTCTGGCATGCCTTTGAAAGGAGGCAAGGTATGGAAATAAAACCTGTAACCGTGGTGAATGATATCCAATACCCATCTGTCTTGGGTAATTAAACTCCAGTTTTCTTTGAAGAGTGCCAACCTTCCTCCCAAAGGTGCTGCCAGACGAGAAGATTCTGGCAGCTGAAAAGGCAGGTCATTGGGTCTGTTTACGAAAGGACTGACCCCTGCCCTCACCAGAAGACTGAGCAGGTGAACTCCTGTTCTAGGCCTAAAAGAACCTTGAGCTCTGCCCCTACCACGCCTAGACCTACCCCTAGACTGGGAATCATAAGCAGGATATGTCCACCCCTTGGTAGGCCAATTTCTACTAAACTTGGAGGCTGAACCTGCAAAAATCTTTAACAGTCTGCATAGACTTAGCCTTGTCTTCCATTTTCTTTAGAACTGCTTCCACAGGAACCAAACAACACATCAGATTGTAAAGGAGCATCTAAAATCCTTGTCTTCACATGCTCAGCTAAATTCTGATCCCTCAGCCAGGCGTGCAAGAACCGAACCAGTGGCAGCCACCCTAAGAGGCCTGCACAGCATCAAAACCACATTGCAAAGAATGCTTACCCACCTGTTCAGAAACATGAACTAAATCCTGCAACTCTTTACACTCAATACCTTCCGCCAAAGCATCTACCTTAGACTTTAATTGTGAAAGGAGATAATTTTGATATTTCAACATGTGAAACTGGCAATTCAAAGCTCTCATGGCCAAAGTGGAAGAAGTATACACTTTCTTTCCCCATCTATCCAAAGCCCTTGCCTCTTTATCCGGAGGAACAGGATTTTTAACAACAGAAGCCTTAACACCTTTAGGCCCCTGAAACAGTTTCTGGGTCTGCCCTAGGACTCTTAAAAGATACTTATGAGCTTCAGGCACCCTATAATATCTATCCGGTTTAACTGGAGCAGGAGGCAAAGAATCAGGGTTCAGAGAAGCCTCTGCAAAACATCCTCCACCACATCTAGAACAGGAGGTATAGCTAAAGGCCTATGCTGGGGTAGAAACAAAATTCCCTAAGCCTTTTCCTGGAATCAGAGAAATCCTGACCTTCCCATTTAAAATGCTCCCTCATGGAATGAAGAGTCTCTGAAAATGAAAAATCCTCAGGAGGAGAAGCAGAAGGAGTAGAATCATCCACATCAGAATCAGAGTAAGGGGAATACTCCTGCAAGTCTTCAGTCAAGACTCAGAAGCATCCGAACACTGCTCAAACTCCCAAGCTCAGGTTCCACCCTAGGCCTCTTATCAGGAGGGGCATAGAACCTCTAATCATTGTAATCAAATCTTCTGCCATCTTAAGCATATGCTTCTTAGGTACAGACCCTGAAGAACTAGGGGTAACACCTGAAACAAAACTTGGCCTGCCCCTGGGAGAAGCCTTGGAAACAGCAGGGAGGGCCTAACCACCTTAGGAAGGGAGGGAAGAACAGCTACCTGAGAAGCCCCTTCCGCCTGGCCTACCTCCTGAGAGGTCACATCTTGTAATAAAGTCTCTCCTGGGATTCCAAGGAAGTTTCTGGCTGAACCTGTGGCTCCACCGAGCCCTCTAAAGAAGCAACGTCCGGTACGGACGCTTCTTCCAGCCTAGGCTTTGCTGTTTTGTCCTTGCGCTTTTGAAGGGCGCCGGAGCATCCCACGGCATTTTATAATTACACCGCTTCCCAAAACTAACCTGGCACAATCTAATCTTCTCTTTATCGTGCTTGTTAAATCTAGCACAAGAGCGACAGCCAACAACGCCGTGCTCAGGCCCTAAGCAAGGTATACACAAGGTATGGTAATCCCTATGAGGTATCTGTTTCCCACAAGAAATACAGTTATTCACTTTTTCTGACATCCGTAAAATACTGAGGCAAGAAAAACCAAAATATTCCCCAACGGGTACTTAGCCAACTTGGATTCGGTCTGAAACTCCGACTTCGGAAAATCTCAGAACGCCAACCTGCACGTGCAAAACTGCTTCTGCATCGGACCATGTGGCAAAGACTGATATGACGCCGGTCATGCGCATTTGTACCCTGACGTCCTGACGTCAGACTAATGCGCCCTGACCGACGTCAGCCTTATACTTTGGTATTCGGGCCGACTGGGACAGCGGACTACCCCAAGTGTTAGGACTGCAGCAATGTGGGATGAAGAACATCTCAATCATTGCAATAGAAAAAAAAGGTAACAAAAGAAAGTCATATTGAACAAAGGATCATCATCCCCCCTTTCCCCATTTTTCTACATGGGGTCAGGGTATCGTGTTAACTGACGCCAACTCTCTCAATTCAGTGCCACACTCCTGCCTTCTTCAACACTCATGCCCGACTGTCGCAAATCTTCTTTCACAAAATCCGTTCACTTCTTTGCTGGGCGTCCTCGCTTCCTCTTACCTTCTTCCTGTCTGTCCTAAATCTTCTTCACCAGATTGTCTTCTGATTTTCTACACATGTGCCCAAACCACTGTAATCTGTTCTTTTTGATCTTTCCTGCAATTGGAGCTACTTTGGCTTCTGCTCTTATGTCCGCATTTCTTCTTCTGTCCCACAGTGTGCATCCTACCACCTTTCTCAGGCACTTCATTTCCATCATCTCTAGCTTCAACTGTTCTGCCTTTTCTGCCCAGGTTTCTGTACCATACAGTAGTACTGGTCACACCACTGTCTTGTACACCTTACTTTTCAGCTTCTTTGGCATTCTTCTGTCACAGACTACACCTGATACTCTATGCCAGTTGGGACAGACAGAACAGGCTATGAGGACTGCCTGTGCCCACATGGGTGGGGCAACAGGAATAAAGAAGGAGAAGCCATTCTAGACTTTTGTCTGGTAAATGGCTTGATAGTAACCAACACATAGTTCAGAAACAGAGACAGTCACAAGATCACATACAACAGTAGTCAACATGCAACTCCGGCAGACTTCTTCCTAGTAAGGAAAAGGCACCAAGGTAGAATCCATGATTGCAAAGTCATCCCCAGTGAAACAGTCAGCCCACAGCATAAAAGTACAGTTGTGTACCTACCATAAATGTAGATGTTTGAGTATATTCACTGTTGCAGTCATTACTCTTGGGTTATCCTGCTGGCAGACTACCCGCAGTCGGCCCGAATTCCAAAGTCTAGGTCTGGTGTCGGTTGCAGTCGCCTCTTCACTTTCAACTTGACCGGATGTAGTGGGGTCAAGAGGCATGTAGGAATTGGACACTTCCTCGGTTGGAAGAAACTGCAAAGGTGATTCCTGTCCTTTGACTATCACCAGTCTAGGTGGACTGGCTGAAGGTGAAGCTGTGCCATGTAACACCCTATTAAGTTTTGGACACTTCTTCCAACATTTTCAAGAGGAGTCATGAGGAACACTGGCAGACAGCAGAGCCGATTAAGACCTCAGTTGCCTTTTTTCTTTAAGAATTGTGCCAGGGATTTGGCCCGACGACAGATCATACATTTATTAAAATGGGCACAATGAAGACAATCTGGCACATCATGTGCCAGGCCTCAGCAAAAAAGGCCAAGAAGTGAAATTCCTGATGTGGAATCTGCTTTCCACAATCAAGACAATCTTATTCATAGAACTCGTCTAAACACACATAATAATAAAATAAATGAAAAGGAAGTTTTCCCCAACAGGGCACTTACCTTTGAAGAAGTACTCTGGTCTAAAGACCAACTGATGCAGTCTACAATGCGGATACTTCAGGCTCTGATGGCAAAAAGGAGTTGCAGTATGGAGCTGGCTAATGATAATTACACCCTGATGTCCTGGTATCAGGTGCAAGGCATCTGCCAGGCCAGGAGAGGGGGTTAAATCTTTGGTACTTGGACCAGTCATGGGCCATCAATTTTGAATCAAAGCAAAAGGCACAGAAATCCTGTCTGGGACTTGTATAAGCAAAGTAATAATTGAGAGAATGACTTCAGTTCAGTTATTAGATCTGTCTAACAGAGCATACAAACGGGAACAGAGCTCAACATTTTATCAGCTGCCTGTAAGGACTCTGAAAATATACATCGATTCTGAAAGCCAGCCAGGAAGTACTCTTAGCTAAAGTGGTTAGTGACTACCAAGTGGATAACTAGCATTTTGTGCACATCTATCTGTTTAAACGTTTCTTTACAAGTTCACTGTGCAAGTTTATAAGGAAATGCTTTAAGTTATTTAATTCAAATAAAAAAACAAATTTGAATGACTGTGGCTGATGGTTTATTTACTGGCTTTAGAATTAATTCATATTACAACTGTATTTTCAACTGTGTGGTATCAGTATTTTAAATGGTGACTGCTCAGAGCTAACTGCCACCATTTAAATATTGGCTTATGTTCTACAGTAAGGTAGTTCTTGCATTATATATTTAACTAATTGATGGTAATTCTCGGTCAACAAATGTTAAACTGATGGCAGCAATACTGCAAGCTTAAGAGTAGGGTACTGGGGATGAAGAGTTTTCATTTAACCCAAAAGCATTCTGGGAAATGCTGTAGAGTGTTGTTGTAGAGTCATTTTGGTCAGGTTTTAATCACTGATGGTAAGGATGCAATGAAAGCCACTGGGCTCAGTCTGAGGTGGGCGAAATCCATTGGACCCAAGGAATACAACTGTGAATGGTAGCTTTCCATTATAAAACTCATTTGGGTGTGGCAGGGGTTGGCTGACTATTATCCAAGACAGCAGTTTACATTCTGCATACTATTAAGGCCAACTGTATATTAAAAATTTCATAGCACTGGTCCTTTCTGCAGAGCAGAAGTTACAACCCTTAATCATCACACTAAATAAACCACCAACTTGGGTCTCTTCTGAAAATATTCCATACCTATAGTGATTAAACTGGTTAAAAGTAAATAAATACTGAAACATGCAAAAGCAGAAAAAGGAATCAAACTGTGCCTCAGTAAGAATTAGAGGTCTAACAGCTAAAAAAGTTTGTCTATTCTTGAAATTAATTCTGATTCATTATATATATTAATTTAGCCAGAAGGAAATTTCAAATTTCAACCACATAAAATATACAAGTTTTTGTTAAATGAGGTTTTGTTCAGCACAAATACAATAAATTAAGAGTTTGTGGAGCACAGGTCAGGAAAATGCAACTACTACTGTAGTAAGCTGCCAAGTGAGGGCCTAGTACAGAAGATTAAAGGCAGCATTTAGATGCAATAGTTTGAGTCTGCTAGCAAACTTGGCCTATCTAGTTTTTTTTTTTTTTTTAGAAGTGACCTTAAGCTAGTGTCCAATGTAAAATGTGCGTTGTCCAAGAGAAAAATAAAGTTAAGGGTATTCACCTTAAGTGTGAGCATATGTGAAGGGCTCTGTTTGTAAGAAAGTGCACTAAATTACCATAACAGCAGAAACAAAAGTAGATTTTGTAGTAGATCACCGCTGTAGCAGCCCAAGCAATATGGGTCCTATCCCTACCGCAACAGACCAGCTTCACAAAGCTAATGGTGTCTTCCAATTGCTTCGGCTGTCAAGAGCTTGAGAAGAGTTCCATAAAAGGACAGCTGTAATGTGAAAAGTTTCAGATCATTGCTTCTGCCCAGGAGGGAGTGAAGAGCCCTGAACTAGGAAACAAACCAAACAGTAACCATATATAAAATGTGTGGAGAAACCCACACCCTGGCAAAGACAAAAAAAAACAAGAAAAAGGGGCTGGAGGGATGGGAGGATATTGCAACAATGATCTATTGAAACATTTACTGCTATTGCAAGTTTTAGAAGTATACCTCCTTAGTGTAGACTCTAGTGTAATCTACATGAAAGTGGCATGCACACCTCGCTGGGACAGTATCCCAAGGCACCCTTTCCCTCAGAATATCAAACTAAGTATCCTTTCCTTAACTTGCAACTTTCCAGCAATGGCAATCAAGGGTAACTAATCATTAGACTAACCTATGTAATCTCACCCCATTTTACCCAAGTAAACAGTACAAATAAATACTTGCTTTCACCAACCATTACCCATACAAGAGTAGTTTGCTCTTTACTCACAGTACTGCTTTTATTGACAATTTCTTCCACAAGGAACCTCCTTTAAAGTGAATCCATTCCTTATCTATTGCATTTTGTAGAGTTTCTGATCGGTATCTCTTTTTGCCAGGTTCTACCCCCTCTGGTCCCCTATCCTCACCCCAAATTCCACCCACCCCATTACTCTTACACTTATACTTACATACGCTCAATTCTACCTTCCTTATACCTCTCACAACCTTCCTCCAGTCTCTCAGTTAAACCAGTCACTACCACAATCACCCATACTACTCACTCCCCACACCTACAGTATAAACTCCTACCTACTCTACCCCTTTTTCCACAAGCAGTAAGTAGCTGACTCCATACTAGCTCCCAAACCACTACCCCACAATAATACTCAATCTCCATAATAATAACTCACACACACACACACATCACTTCCACAGTTTACCTCAAGAATACTTACCCCCACTGATACATATGCCACTAACCACCAAATACACCATTACAGCTTCCAGAATATCTCCCCTCAGCTGTTTTCATACAATGCACCCTATTAATTAGTACCTAAACTCCTGGACTCTACACATAGCAAACCCAATCTCATACCTCTTACAGCCACCCACTCCAAAAAAAAACTGAACAAAATGTATATACTCTCTCTACTATCATAATGCAGTGACATCCATCCTAACTCTGGCCCCACCACTAATCATTCCTGCAAATCTCTCCATAAAAATTAAATTTTATGACCCTCAACATCAGAAGCATAGGTAAACATTACTACAGAACAAGGTGTGGTACTGAAGGCAGGGATGAACAGTGCTACAGAACAAGGTGTGGTACTGAAGACAGATGGTGAATGGAGCGACAGAAGGCAGAGGGTAAACTCTGCTACAGAACATGGTGTGGTACAGAAGGCAGAGGGTGAGCTGTGCTACAAAACACATTATGGTACAGAAGGCAGGGGTGACAAGTGCTACAGAACATGGTATGGTATGGTACTGACAGCAGGGATGAGCAGTGCTACAGAGCATGATGTGGTACTGACACAGCAGGGATGAGCAGTGCTACAGAGCATGGTTTAGTACTGAAGGCAGGGATGGACAGTGCTACAGGACATGGTTTAGTACTGAAGGCAGGGATTATCACTGCTACAGAACACGGTGCGGTATTAAAGGCAGAGGGTGAAGTGTGCTACAGAAGGCAGAAGGTGAACTGTGCTACAGAACATGGTATGGTACTGAAGGCAGGGGGAGAGCAGTGCTACAGAACATGGCGTGGTACTGAAGGCAGGAGGTGAGCAGTGTTACAGAACATGGTGTGGTACTGAAGGCAGGGATGAGCAGTGCTACAGAATATGGTGTAATAGTGAAGGCTGGGATGAGCAGAGTTAGAGAAAGTACAGTTCTGTACACTTATCATAAATGCAGATGTTAAGAGTGTATTCCCTGTTGCAGTCCTAACAAATGGGGTTATCCGGATCCTGGGTAGCCCTCAGTCGGCCAGAATACCAGAGACATCTGTATATGACATCGGTTGTAAAAAGACGATAAAACGTCAGGTACAAAAGGAGGCAGCCAATGCCATTTCCTCAGTTTTTCTTGACTTAACAGTCAGGAGCCCCCCAAAAAAGGCCTAGACCAGGATAAACATACCCTGGATAAATAAAAGAAACAATATCCAGCCTGTGCCTTAGGAAAGGAGAGCAGAAAAAAACAAAAAGGGGGAAGGAGGGTGGAAACCAGGACTGCAACAGTGAATACACTGGAACATCTATATTTATGTTAAGTGTACAAAACTGTACTATGTTCATCGTGTTTCACTGCTTCCGTTCTAACAAATGGGTTGATTCCCAAAGCCCAGAGAAAAGGGAGGAGGAATATCAAATGTTTTAAGGGTTAGAGAGGATGCTCTGCAAAACAGCAGTGGCAAAACCTGGATTTAGAAAACAAAGATAAATTATAATGCTTTGTGAAAGTGTGTACAGAAGTCCAAGTGGCCACTTCCAGAATATCCTTAGTAGGGACACCCCTTAAAAAAGCTACAGATGTGGAAGCTGCTCTAGTGGAATGGGTCCTAACCCCTTGCGGAGGAACCTTGCCATGTAAAGAGTAACAGAAATGTACACAATGTGCAATCCATTTAGAAACAGCTTTGCCCTGAGCCCCAGGGGCAAAACTGACCAATAGCTGAACAGACTTCTGAAAGTCTTTAGTCCTGTCCAGATAAAACCTGAGCTGTCTGTGCACATCAAGAGAGTGCAAGATCCATTCCCCCCTATTCTATGGATTAGGAATAAAGGTAGGAAGGTGAATGGACTGGTTAAGAGTCAGACTAGAAACCACCTTAGGCATAAAAGAGGGATTGGTTCCAAGAGAGACCCTACCTGCATGGAAGATAAAAGGTTCCACTGCCATCAACGCTTGCATCTCAGAAACTCTTCTAGCTGAAGTTATAGCCAAGAAGAAGGCAGTTTTCCAAGATAGAAACTTTAAATCTACTGTGGCAGCTGGCTCAAAAGGAGGCAGAGTGAGTTTCTCTAGAAAGAAATTAAGGTCCCAGGCAGGAGTGGGTGCCTTTCTGGAAGGTTTTAAGTTGCTAGCCCCTCTGAGAAACTGTTTCTTCAGGGGATGAGAGAAAACGGGTTGTTCAAAAGAACAGTGAGCAGAAATAGTGGATGCGTGGATCTTGATAGAGGAAAAAGAAAGGTCACCATGAAGCATGCAGCCAGATAATCCAGGACCAGGGGGAGAGGTGGCTGGGAAGAAAATTCCCCTCTAGCCTGCATCCAAATACAGAATCTTTTCCATTTGTCTGCATAGGATTTCCTAGTGCTAGGCCTCCTGGCCTCACGAAGTACCTTAACCACCTGTTGGGTTAGAGCTGAGTGGGAGTGATTCATGCTATGAGCCAAGCTGCCAAATGTAGAGTCTGAAGATGAGGGTGTAGAATTTTTCCCTCTTCCTGAACCAAAAGATCTGGTATCAGGGAAAGATGCCAAGGCTGAAACTGAGAGAGACTGCAAAGCAATGCTGTCTGGGCCAGTCTGGAGCTATGACAATGGCCCTTGGCCTTTCATCCCTGATCTTTAACAGTACTTTGGGGAGAAGAGGCAGAGGAGGGAAGGCACAGACTGACAGAAGTGTCCAGGGGAAGGACAGAGCATCCACTCTCCAGGCCTTGTTGTGATGCTCCCTGGTGCAGAAGGTTGGAAGAAGGTGGTTGCTGGAGATGAGAAGAGATCCACCTGAGGGGGTGCCTCAATGTTAAATCATGCGGTAGAAGACTGTCTTGTTCAGTTGCCACTCGTGAGGATCCAGGATCTGCCTGCTCAACTGGCCTGCCAAGGTGTTGAGCCTTCCTGGAAGAAACTGAGCTATCAGATGTAGGTTCATGGATGCTGCTCTGGACCGTAGTATCATACTTTGTCTTCATAGGGGGTAGGAGTGAGCCCCTCCCTGCTTGTTGATATACCACATGACTGTGGCATTGTCCGTTCTGACAAGAGGAGCTCCAGGAGAGAGTAGATGCTTGAAAGCCTGCTGGACTGCTATCAATTCCTTCAGATTTATGTGCAGGTGAATCTTCTGGTTGTTCCAATTCCCCTGTATGCATTTGCCATCTAGCTGAGCTCCGCAAGCATAGTCCGAGGTATCTGTGGTGAGAGTTTGAATGGCATGGAGTGGCCAAAAAGGCATGCCTCTGTTCTGCAAACAGGCTGTTGCCCACCAAAGGAACTCTATTCACAGACATGGG
Source organism: Protopterus annectens (assembly GCF_019279795.1). Classification (NCBI taxonomy): domain Eukaryota; kingdom Metazoa; phylum Chordata; order Ceratodontiformes; family Protopteridae; genus Protopterus; species Protopterus annectens. The sequence goes on along the minus strand of NC_056748.1, from coordinate 693,113,977 downwards.
ATCAGAGGAAGTATCGTGTCTAGATCCTGTGTGTGTTGACACCAAAGGTTCTTTAGGTACCATTGTAGTTTCCTCATACGCAGTCTGGCATATGGAATCATCAGAATACAAGAAGCCATGAATCCCAGGGCTTGCAAGAATTTCCTTGCAGAGAGCTAGGATATGCTTGCTAACTCCTGGAAGTAAGCTGAAAGAGTCCTTTGTTTCGCCTGAGTGAGGAATACCATCTGGGAGGCTGTGTTCAGACTCGCTCTCAAAAATGTAATCACCTTGGTGAGTACCAGTTTGGATTTCTTTTCGTTGAGAGTGTATCCCAAAGAGGTGAGAAGGTTCTTCACAAACTCTAAATCCTTTAAAAGCTGTTCCTGAGAGCTTGCTTGAATGAGACAGTTGTCCAAGTATGGGTAAATCTGTCTCCAAAAAGCAATGGCTGGAGTCGGGCATTTTGTAAAAATTCTGGGAGCAGTAGATAAGCCAAAGGGCAGTGCAGAGAACTGGAAGTATCACTCGCCAGCTCTGAACCGAAGGTACTTTCTGCAGCTTTTCCTTATTGGGATGTGCAGATAAGCTTCTTTGAGATCCAAAGTTACCAGCCAGGCATCCTTCGCCAACACTGGCAGCAACTGCTGTAGAGTGAGCATTTTGAACTTTGGTATCACCAGAAAAGTGTTCAGAATGGAAAAATCTAGAATGGAGCACCAGGTGCCTTCTTTTTTGGGAACTACGAAAAGTCTTGATTAAAATCCCTGGCCTTCCTGCCGTGCCGGAACCAAATCTATTGCTCCCAAGTTCATCAGAGAAGAAATTTGCTTTTCTGCTTCTGCCTACTGGCTTGGGGGAATGTCTGGGTATCCTTTGTGGACAGGGAAGGTGTGGAAGGAGAATTTGTATCCCTGGGATACTGTCCTGAGTACCCATTTGTCATCTGTGATGGTGGCCCAAACATTTGCAAAAATGGTTAACGTTCCCCCTAACAGAAACTCTACACAAGCAAAAGCAGGCAGGGGTTGAACTGAGTCATTGAGAGTGTTTGTTTTGGGAGGTTGACTTAGAACTCCCTGTTTTAGAAGAGGAAGCATGCCATTGTTTGTCCCTATGAGGAGTGGAAGCATGTCCCCAGGAAGACCTGTAGCCTCGATTCCTGGAACGGCTCTGTTTACTGGGATCTGGAAAAATCCAATTCTTAGAAGGGTAATGCCTGCTGAAGCGTGGAGGCTGAACTTGCAGAAAGTCTTTAACTGTTTGCATAGACTTGTCCTTATCCTCCATGTTTTAACACCACCTCTGCTTTGTTACCAAAAAGACTGTCCTTGTGTAAAGATACATCCAGCAGTTTGGATTTGACAGGCTCTGGAAGGGGCTGTTCCCTGAGCCAAGCATGTCTTCTAATAACAGAACCAGTGGCTACTGCCCTACAAGAAGCTTCTAAATTGTCAAAGCCACAGTATAATGAATGCTTGTTGACAAGACTGGCAGAATGCAGTAAATCCTGCATATCCTTACTCTCTGTCAGGGAGGGAACACTTGTAATCTTTGTTTAATAGCTGCCAAGGTACGCTGTTGATACTTAAGCATATGAAAAAGACAACTGATAAACCTAATAGCAAGAGTGGCAGACGTATAAACCTTTTTACCCCACCTGTCTAAAGCCCTAGATTCCCTGTCAGAGGGAATAGCATTTTTAGTAACAGTGGCCTTAACCCCTTTCGGGCCCTGAGAAATGACCTCTGGATCAGCTGACAGATTCCTTAAAAGGAACTGATGAGAATCAGGAACTCTATAATACCAGTCAGGTTTCCTGGGAGCAGGAGGAACAGAATTAGGAGTCAAAGAATTTTCCAAGAACACATCATTAACTACTTCCAACACTGGAGGAATGGCCAGAGGTTTATTATGCTGTGGCAAATCCAAGAAATCCATAATCCTTTTCTTAGACTGCGGGTAGTCCTGACTCTCTCATTTAAAATGCTCTCTAAGAGTATGCAAAGTAACCCCAAAAGAAAAATCTTCTGGAGGGGAGGCAGGAGGGATGGAATACTCTGCATCTGAATCCTCAAAAGCAGAAAAAACCTGAGAATCTTCCTCTACATCGGCAGTAATGTTAGAAACATCAGAATCTGAGTCAGAAAAAAACTTCTGGGGACAAATCTCTACTCCTTTTGGAAGGAGGCAGTTGAGTACCCCAAGTAAGAGTCAAAAGGTCACTAGCCATTTTAATCATCTGAGACTGAGGGATTTGGGATGAAGCTCGAGTCTGTTTTTGAGCAGATTTGCAGCTGGAGGTTCTACTCGCAAGTCAGAGCCACAGTGGTAGTCGGAAAAGAGGTCGTCTGTCTGGGCCTGGTCTCAGAACGAAGAGAAGAGGCCTCGGAAGCCAGTGCCTGCTTAGTGGCTCCAGACCCATCCAAGGTGGAGACAGGCGGAGGGTCAGCAGACTAAACGGAAGCCTGCAGCATGGAGGACTCCAAAGGGGCCTCAGCAGAGGTCTGCGGCTGAATATCTGCGAACTGCAGGGGCTGTGAAATCTCCTCACTGGCTACCGCTGGGCCGACGACCAGCTTAACGGGAACGTTGGCCATTTTGACCCTGTTAAGCCTGTCACGGTCTTTATCCTTATGCTTTTTAGGAACATCGGCAGTCATACCGACGAACTTAGGCCAAACTCCAAAATGCTTAGCTAAAATTTTAGACCGATGATGAATGGTACGTGGGTTGAACAAAGCACAGAGATCACAGTTAGGAAAGTCGTGTTCAAGGCCTAAACAAGTGATACAGTACGAATGGAAATCACGGTGAGGAATCTAATTTCCACAAGCAAGACAATTATTAATTTTCTCTGACATTCGTTAAAGCAAAAAAAGAGGATCCCCAACGGGGTACTTAGCTTAGTAGTCTTCAACTTGGTAGTCAGAAAACAAAAAGAAGGTAATCGGCCAACCGGCACTCGTGCAAATTGCTTCTGCAAAATGGGGGAAATGGTGTCAGCTGCCTCCTTTTGTACCGGATGTCTTTTTACAAATAATGGCAGCCGACATCATATACAGATGTCTCTGGTATTCTGGCCGATTGAGGGCTACCCGGGATCCAGATAACCCCATCTGTTATGACTGCTACAGTGAAACACGAACATCAGAGTATGGTACTAAATGCCAAGGTGATCAACACTGCAAAAACATGATGCAGTACTGAAGCCTAGTGTCAGCAATACTACAGACATAATGGGCTACTGACGTTGAGGGTAAGCAGTTCTGCAGAACATGGCATCCATACTGTTTACAATCAAGGCACCAGTTGAGAAGAATGAGCAATTTGACATGTATGCCCACTTAGTGGCATGAATATTTAAATCTACACTACACATTACATGAATTAGGCAGGGAAATTGGGAGAAGAAGCTACAGTGTCAGGACTAATCTAAAAATGAAAGTAAATGTAGCAGTGTCAAGGCAGTGCCCAGCAATGCCAGTAGCTTAGCAGAAAAATGTCTCTGCTAGTAGTGTTAGTAAATGATAGCCTGATACATGTGAGCTGTTATAATGGACACAATCTACTGACAAGAGGAGATGGGACATACAAATCCTTGGGTGTGCGGATTTTATTTTTAATAACCATTGCCTGCATTGGTCGAAAATTAACTATTTTTTTTTTCTTAGGCATACAGCCTGTTGAAAATTTCTGTACTAGACTTTGAAGCTAGGTTTATTATTTGTAAAGCTGCCTCTCTCAGGGTTATGTCACATGTGCAAAATCAACCATGATGGCGTCATTAGAAAATAATTAATATACATAAATACCATTGCATATACACTACAGTCCACTATGACTGCTATTCTAGTACTGCTTAAAGCTGTGTAAAGTAAAATGTATTTTATTCAAATATAATTGCATTTTCCTTTGTCTGTACTGTTTTTTCAAATCTAGGTAAAGTCTGAAAAGGTTTCATTTGACCTACCCACCTACATGTAAACAAACAAATAAAATAGAACAGCCAAGGTTGAAAGGTATGATGCTGTACATACCAGTGAACATCTGGATTAGGGAACGTGTAGAAAAGGGAGAGCAAAATCAGGGGCAAAGGGAGGAAAATGGAAGAGAAAATGGAAAAGGTACCACACATGACGTGGACTGAACAGGTACAACTGCATTGTACAGATATGTATAAGACATACAAAGGACTACAGATTTTGGTTCAAAGGTACTGAAACTATAACAAAGACAAGACAGCAAACATTTGATATGCAGAGACTCATTAGTACAAGTCTCCCAGAACAGTGAGACTGAAATGACCAAAAATGTGGACCAACTCACAGTAAGTTTGAGATTGTCATTTCTCAGAATATTTCCTGTTTTCAGAGGTATAGTGATCTCAGAGTTAGTGTATGCATATCCAAGTTTAGGGGGCATCCCCCCACATTGGGAGGTGCAGGAGTGCTTACAAGAAAACCTTAAAGGAAAACAGTAGTAGGAATTCAGAGAGAATTTGCATTTTACACCCCAAGGTACAATAACTGGGCTACACTGGATAGACATTATTCACAGAATCATGTCCATTTAATTGAAAGCTTCAACACACATCCAAAAATTATTTCAGATCGTTCACTGACAGCAAGGGTTGGGGGTTGGCATAATGGTAAATGTATCTACCTCACAAACAGAAAAGTATAAGGTTTGACTCTCACCTTTGAAGAGAAATTGGCTAAGCTTAAAATGGCCTTCATGGGCAGCTTGCCTAGGACTTAGCTATGAACCCTGGCTCTAGATGATTGTCACTGTTGAAGTGACACCCCAACCCCATATGCAAAAATGGGAAAAGGGGTTGTGGATGGATAAATAAGTATCTTTCAGAAGTAAAGTCGCCAGGAAGCAGTGCTCTGGCAGAAGGAAAAGAACTGTCTGCAGGGTAAGTGTTTTGAATTTGGTATTTAGGAACATCAAAGCCAACATTAGTCTCTATAATAGCTCCTTTTTGGATACCAAAAAGATTCCAGTGTGAAATAATTTTCCTTTTTGTGGGGCAGAAACTGGTTATACAGTGGATATTAAAAGTGTACGCACTCCTATTAAAAATGCCAGGTTTTTGTGATATAAAAAACATGAGAACACAATACATAATTTCAAAACTTTTCCCACCTTTAATGTGACCTATAAACTGTACAATTCAACTGAAAAACAAATCTGTTAGGGGAAAAATATAAAAAATAAAAATATATACAATAAGCTGGTTGCATAAGTCTGCACACCCTTAAACTAATACTTTGTTGAAGCACTGTTTGATTTAATTACAGCATTCAGTCTTCTTGGGTACACACCTGCCATCAATTAAAGAGAGTTTGATTAACCCAAATAAAGTTCTGCTGTCCTAGTAGAATTTTCCTGATATTTACTCAGTTGCCTGCTACAGCAAAAGCTATGGTTCGCAGAGAGCTTACAAAGCATCAAAGGGATCTCATTGTTGAAAGGCATCAGTCAAGAGAAGGGTAGAAAAAAATTCCACAGCATTGGATACACCTTGGAACATAGTGAAGACCGTCATCAAAAAGTGGAGAAAATATGAGACAACAGTGACGTTGCATAGAACTGGATGTCCCTCCAAAACTGATGAAAAGACTAGACAAAAACTGGTCAGGGAGGCTGCCTAGAGACCTACAACAACACTGAAGGAGCTGCAGTAATTTCGGGCAAGTACTGGTTGTGTACTACATGTGACAACAATCTCCCATATTCTCCATATGTCTGGACTATGGGGTAGGGTTACAAGACGGAAGTCTTTTCTTACACAGAAAAACATCCAATCCTGTATAAAATTTGCAAAACAATACATCAAGTCTCCCAAAAGCACGTGGGAAAATGTGTTACGGTCTGATGAGACCAAAGTTGAACTTTCTGGCCACAATTCCAAAACGTAAATTTGGCGCAAAAACAACACTTCACATCACCAAAAGAACACCATCCCCACAGTGAAGCATGGTGGTTGCAGTATCATCCTTTGGGGTTGCTTTTCTTCAACTGGAAATGGGGCTTTAGTCAAGGTGGAGGAAATTATGAACAGTTGCAAATAACAGTCACTTTTGGCCCAAAACCTTCAGGAATCTGCTAGAAAGCTGAATATGAAGAGGAATTTCCACCTTTCAACATGACAGTGACCCCAAGCATACATTCAAATCAACAAAACAATGGCTTCACCAGAAGAAAATTAAAGTTTTGGAATGGCCCAGCCACAGCCCAGATCTAAATCCAATAGAAAGTCTGTGGAGTGACCTGAAGAGGGCTGTGCACAAGAGATGATGTGCCAAGCTAATAGACTCCTACCAAAGAAGACTGAATGTTGTAATTAAATCAAAAGATGCGTCAAGAAGGTATTGGTTTAAGGGTGCGCATACTTATGCAACCAGCTTATTGCACATTTTTTATTTTTCATATCCCCCCCCCCCCAAACAGATTTTTTTTTTATTTTTCAATTGAATTGTACAGGTTATAGGTCACATTAAAGGTGGGAAAAGTTTTAAAATGATTTATTGTGGTCTCATTTTTTATAACACAAAAACCTGGCATTTTAACAGGGGTGTGTACACTTTTTATATCCACTGTACAACCCATGATTGTAAATTGAGAAGGATAACTAGAGAGAACAAACATGTCTGGTCCGGGGGTGTGGGGGAATTTCCCTAAAGGGAGGATGATTTTCTATCCACTACCAGGAGTACCCTGACTGAATTATTCTCAGTATCCACTTGTCTCAGACTATTTGTGGCCAAACTACTGGGCTGAGCTAAAGCCTAGGGGAAAGGTGGAAGGGGAGGAGAGGAAGAGACAAAGTGCCTGGAGTCTTGGCATAGTCACTCTTTTGCACAAGAAAGCTTTTATGGGAAAGGGACCCCTTTTATTAGGGTTGGAAGTATTATCCTCCAGCCATTTCCTCTTGACACCCTAACTCTTATTAGGCTGGGATTTTTGCTTGTCTTGCCTTAAATTTTGACCCCTTGTTAGGAGAGAACATGGGATTATGATACCCCATGCATCAATTTAACTCTATTATCCCATTGTATGAGAATCTGGGTAGCAGCAGTACCAAATACAAATTCAACTTAAAGGAGAATTCAGTGTCTCTTTTTTAAAATCCTTACAAAGTCTGGTTATGTAACCAAACAAATCTTCTCAATGCAACAGAAGTGGCTGCCTTTTTAAAATAGCGTACTCACCTTTCAAGATGCTCCTCATAGCAGGTTTCAAAACCAGAGTCACATTAGAAATAATCTCATTCATATAACACTTCTGTTCAGCAGGCAAAGATGCAGCAAAATACATCGCAAAGTAAATTTCCACATGAAACCCTGATGATTTAAAATTGTAAAGATTAAACTACTAGACTGAGCCAACGTTTTCCGTGAGAGTCTAACCACTCGCTAATTGTATCTGGCAGTGCATGTTTAAAAGAAGCAGAGGCTTTCTTGTTAGAGACGGCAGGTGGAGAAACTGCAGCTGGCTCAGCTGACAAAGGAGCAAAGAAAGCTTCAAGATCAGAGAACACCTTGTATTTCCTTATAGCCTTTTCAAGTACTGGTTCACTAGCCAAAAGGGTTTTACAAGCAGTTTTATACACATCCTCTGAGGCTGGTAGAGGAGGAACAGCAAAAACATTTGGAATTTCGTCCTCAATAAGATCCTAAACTCTGGTATCTGGCATAGCTGCAGACTGCTTCCAGTCAAATATATCTTTAAACCTAGCTAGCATCTGTGGAAAGTTGAGCACTTGCTTGGCTTTTTGAGCCTATTTACCTTCTGAAGAATAAGAGTGGGCAAACTCAGTTTTCACTGCTGTCAGCATCAGTCCCATTAAAATTTGCAACATTAGACTGATCTCTGGAGAAGTTATCCCCATAGTCATTTTAAACAGGAGCAAAGCCTCTGAGATTAGCTGAACAGTCTTAGCTAAGGAAACTGCATCCGTCCTATACATGGTAATAACCAGATTATTGTGTGGTAAAGTTTCTGACTCTTCTACCTGTGAACCACATTAGAAGACAAAATATCTGGGGACAGAATATTATATCTTGCTAGGGTTATCTTAACCTGGGCCTCTCCTGCACTTAAAGGGTTTGGCTCCCCCATACCTGAACCAGGTTCTGGAACAGCCTTGGAACATGCATCTAACTCATATACCCTAAAGGGCTGTGGGCTCACACCAGAAGGTGAAGGGTAAAAATGTGTTGGGCTGGCTTAAGGCAACAACAGATTCACAAACCAAAGGCTGAGGCATGTCTTTGTTGAGTCATTTCTTTTTAGGTGCAACTGGATTTGATTGGGGGCAGCCATATCAGTAATCCAGCAAGTCAGGGAAAAACGCCACACAGAATAATACACTGACACTATTAAAGGCCGACTAAGAGGGGGCAATAAATATAAACCATGTTCCCACACAGCAAACTGTATAAAATCTTCTACAATCTGCATGACATCATAAACAGCACATAGTTACAGTACCAAGTGAAATTCACTTGTCCAAACAGTAACAAAAATATTATGCCCTTAACTCAAGCAGAAACTTTTTAAAGCATAAATAAGCAATTACTTAGAGATTCCCCTGTCAGCAATTACTTAGAGATTCCTCTGTCAGAAATGAAACAATCTCCACAGAAAATGTAAATAATGTAATCAGAAGTAAAATGGAGATTTAACGATAAAAAACTGCTACATGTTTAACCAATACTGAATATCATAAAAATGAAGAAAAAAGTAAACAAATGCTATATTTTTCTGCTAGAACTTCAAAATAAAGGAGTTAAATAAAAAAAAAAAAAACAAGAGGCCTAGTGTTCAACCGACACCACAGAATCTTCAGTTTCCTAGTACAAGTCATAAAACACTTTACAAAAGCCCAATAGCCATTTAAAAAACAGTACTAAGGATACAAACAGCACAACAGTAAGTTAGAATTCTGAAAGGAATTAACAGTAGTAAATAAAAAGAATATTAAAATAAAGTTAATACATATATAAATATTTACACATATACACACACATATATATATATATATATATATATATATATATATATATATATATACATACACATATATACATACACACACACATACAGTATATACTATGTGCGCGTGTTTATATATTTACTTTAAAATAAAACAGAAAGAAATAAAAAAGTATGTGAAGGGAAGTACCTAAAGAGATCTTATCCATGTCTGGAAGCTGTAACCCACCAATGCAGGCTGCTGGGCAGTAAAAGACTGAATTACTTTCTGTGACAGGGGTATGGCTTCCCTGATGGGAGGAGCTTAGCCAATTCCCTACCACAGAGAATGAGAGGGGAGGATTTTGAGCTCTGGAAAACCGACAGCATGGGATTGTGCAGGCACAGAGCTCATATGCCACTGAGGAAGTGTGAATGATGAACATCACTTTTTAAAGCCACTGTGGAGTCTGTGGAATACAGTTTTAGTACCGCAGCCAAAACACTCTGAGTGGAAAGAATATTCATTCCACCTTCCTGGGAATAGAGATCGTAGTATCAAGACGTTACCATTCACTTTACTATGTCTTGAGTAGTATCTGTCAAAGCTAGAATTACCTAAGAGGGCTTCTGCCCTCCACCCTCGCTGTAAGTAGCCTACGACAGAAAGATACATTTAAAGATGATCTGCCACCTCTCTCCTACATTAGTTTATGCATTTCCCCAAATGCTTTGTCTTCAGAAAGGTAGGAAAAGGAAGAATCTATTCCTCAACACTCATTATTCAGGAAACCAGTTCCTTCTCCAGTTGCTTGGTTTTGCAAATGGTCTTCTTTTGACCATGTGACAGCTCAACAATGAAATGCTGCAAGCCTCTAAACAATCTTGGGAGGCATAAGGATGCCAACAGTGTTAGGGTAGATCTTAGGGAAAAGGCAGAAGGTGCCAGCTAAGAGGTGGAGGCTGAGGTTGGAGTCATCCAAGATGGGGCCAAAGTAAAATTACAATTCTGTGGTCTGTACAGGTGAAATCACGTATTCCTGGCTCCCTACTGGAAGTAAAATTACAAACACCATACCTAAAAAAACTAAGGTGAAAGTGGCAAGGATGTACAGTGAACCTTTAAACTCACCTCAGTGCCATTAAAAGCATTTAGTGAGGCTTCACTCCTACTAAATCTCCTGATATGGCAGGCTATCCTCATCTTTGCTGTGTGTGTGGGTACACGTGTATACATATTAGACACACACACACACACACACACACACACACACACACATTCTTGGATCTCAATACCTTAAAGTAAAGGAATACTCCAATGTATCCTAACCTTGGACTTGGTATATACTCCCTTTTTCACACCTTTAATTTTCCTGTTCTGGACAATGTTAACTGCAGTCCAGACTTTCAACAGGAATTCCACTGTCACACCTCACTGATGTACTTCTGAAGGGCAGGGGCTGCTACCAATACCATTATAAACGTCTGTGTAAAATATACCACCGCCTGAAAAACAGATAACTCTGAAACAAACACCTTTCCATCTGATGCTAGTGAAAGTCAATGTCTTTCTTCAGGACAAGTGCTGGGTGGAAAAAGAGCTGATGTCTGGTAGGTTGTAAAAGGATCATAGCTAAATAAATTTATCATATTCTGCTTCAGGAAGAACTGGTATCCACTTGACGGGGAGAGGCCAAAATAGGCACTAGAAAGGAACAAGATAAAGATGTTATAACAGGATGCACATAAAAATGCTTTAATGAATGAGAAGCAGGATCAGTAAGACCCATGGAAGACTTGACCCTTAATAAAATGAAAATGAAGCTTGGGTTCAAACTTGTGTTCCATTACTTTTTTGATATTCTCAGCAGAAGAGTGCCTGCGATGAACACCTTTTACTAACACTTAACATCAACATTTTTAGAGAAAGAAGGATTGGAAGGCTTACTGGAAAAAGACAAAAAGATCCTGTTCCAACTGCTGAAGTTTCCAAGAAAGAAAACTTGGTAGGACTTTCCTATGGTGCCTTCTGGTGATGGTGTTATCCTTTCAGTACACATCAAGCATACTAGGGTGGCGTGAGACACCCAAGCGAAGTACATACTTAGAATTCCTGCCTGCACCTTAAAGCTTTGTTAAAAAAATGCCCATCCATCAAAGAATAAAGGAGTTTTTTTTAATATTTTTTTTTAAATACATGTATTATCCCCCTTACAAGATTCATATTGGAGATTATTTACTGGTACTTTCCAGTTTTAATAGATCTCGCTGGGCCAGCACTTCAGACTGAGGTGCATGTTGGATAACAGAGATGGCTCTATCAGAAGATAATACTCAAGACCTCAATATGAGGATTAGAGGAAGCGCTGTGATATTTGACTCTAATGTCAACTCTGCCGGTAACTAATTTACTCCAGTTATTCATCTTGCATAATTAATTTAGAATGTTCCATACTATTCTACATTATTAACCAGCATCTTGTATTACAGCTGTATTCTGCTTGTCTTTTAAACGTAAAATATTTTCCTGCATTTCATGTATATTGCTCGTCATGTAACTGTCAAATGTATATGTGAAGTGCATTTCTGTATCTTGTATAAAAGTGTAATTCATATGCAATAGGTCATATATGAACTTTGTTGAGAGAACTGGCATCTATCTAGAATCAGTTCCAAGCTTTATGCCTCTTATTAGCCAGAACTGGCTCTGGGTCTCCAATGACAATCTAAAGGATAAAGCAGGTATTAGAAAATGAATGAACACACTTTTTCCACTGGGTTTCCAAGAAACGCATACAGTGTCCAGTTGGACATTCTAAAAACCTCCAGCTTGGCCTCCACTTGTTTTGAATTTTAACTTCTGAAATCTAAACTGACATTATGGGGGGAAGGTTACCACACTACTACAAATACGGTTTCCTATCATAACAGCAAGACCTGATTTTGCCAGTCCTGACACTTCAAACAATAAACTGGATACTGAAGAAATAGTGAATTCCAAACCTTGCTGTTACACTTTCATTTTTTTTTTTTATTTATTTTAAGGTAGCATCACTCCCTCTCACCTGCCCATATCTTTAGACCATAACACTTCCTGGGCATTCACTCCCCGTCTGCCATTACAATGCCTGCTGGATGAAGCTGCAGTCACAGATATAAGCCACTCCCCTGCACCTGCTAGCTTCTTTATAGCACTGCACATGGGGGAGGTGCATGAGATCAAGCATCCAGTGCTCTCTGACAGAATGAGAGGGAACCTCCACTGTGAGGAGATTCTAAGCTCTCTGAAAAGAATTTGGGAAGCAAGCATGACCATGTGCAGGCAGAGGTATGTCTCCAAGATGCAGATACTCTAACAGATTTGGACATTATAGCCATTTACTAATCACATGACTCACCTTTCTGACTGAAAATACAAGATCCTAGTACAAAAAAACAGAAAGATCATGAATCCGAGTTCACTTACAGCCAATATAGATTACTCCCTTTCTGTTGTCAGCCTGCTTTACGTGATATACAACTGTATCCTGTGTTCAGGTATGTACAGATAAGAGGCCCTTGGAAGCAGAGTTAACAACCGAGTTGCTTCTTCCAGTGCACAGTACCTTTGTTTCCATCCCTAGCTACAAACACATGCATACATACGTACTTCTTGGTGCTGCAGTTATTGGAGCTTAACCACTCCTAACATGATGCAAGGCACTCAGGTCAGTGGCCCACAACTAATGAGAAGTGTCTGGAGTTCTCAGAATAAATTAAAGCTCTATGCGATGGCTTTTAATGCTGTGAAAATATGAAATATACTGCACCTCACTAACAACAGTATTCACTCTACTGGGAATCTCTCTGGCTTCTTCAGGGTGTCGCTTTGTTAATGTGTTAGTTACTGGAGTTCTACGCATTCCTTCCTTGGGCAGTCTTTTTATTGAATTTGCTCTTAGGGGCCTCTTAAGACCTCTTTTGACAGCCACAGTATTTTGTTGTTGTAGTCCAAAAAGGCACTCCTTCATCACTTCAAATACACCGTCCACAGTACCATGATGGGCAGCATCTGCTTCTAAAATCACACAATTCTGTTCTGCTTTGTTAAACACTGGATGCTTTTGCCACTGTCCATTTGGATCTTCAGAAAATAAAGTTTCCTGTGATACTTCATGGAGATTAACAACTTGCTTGGTGCATCTTTGTTCAAATTTTTCACAGAGTTCCACAACATCAGCAATGCCAAGCTCTTTTGCAGCAGCAAGTACCTTGTCTACATTTTCTCCCGTCAGAAGAAGGTCTCCATTATAAACAAAATCCAGAAGTTGTTCAAAAACTCCCTCGTAACTATCAGGAAGGTTAATATGTTGAAAAGTCCCATCTCTACCACACAAGCCTCTGAAAAATGGACTGCAGCAAGCTAAGACGCAACGATGTGCCTTGAACACAAGACTACCAACCTCCAAATTGATATCACAGAATCTGCCATCTATTCTCTGTCTGTTCAATGCAAGAAGTATTTTCTTACTGTGGTTAGAAAAATGATCTTCCATGTTCTTCGGGCCCTAGGATTGTAAATAAACAATAAGACCATTAACAGGTATTCAGCAGTTAATATGACAAAAAGCAATATTGCATAATGAGACACAATCAAACCTATGCTACAAAAACACTGGATTGTTAATTCCCAATACAAGTTCTTGGATTCTTTATCAAGTTTGCAACCAAGTGGCCATCAAGAAACTTGACTGGCTTAATCATATGTTGGTATGTTCTACCTCCTACATGCATACATACCATGCATGCACACATATATAAACTTTTTTCCAACTTTTTTCCTCAAAAAACTTTTTATTGCATTTCAAACAATATGAAATCATGAAACATTAATATAAATCTTAACAATTTACACACATAAAAGAAAACAAAAGAAACTAATAACAAAAAACTATATATGTTGTCCACAACATGAAATAACAATAAGCAAAACCGTTAATACTTTTCCAAAAAATCCCCAAGTTTTTTAAAAGGATACAAGTTTGTGTGTAACATTTGATTTTCTACTATAAGATGTTTGTATTTCCATATTGCATACATTTTTTGCTAAACAGACAAATTCAGTAAGAGAGAGTATATTTTTACTTTTCCAGTTCATTGTAACAACTCTTCTGGTAATAGCCAAAATGGACCAAAGGAGAGTCACTTGTGTTTTTGGAAATGAACCTGGAATTGGAACATTAAATAAAATCAGAGAATTTGTGACATTGCAATTATCTGACCACAATGCTTTAAGTAATATCAAAATTATTTCTGAATGACAGGCTTCTGTTAGTAGAAGCATATTCTATGATCTTGGAAGGCACTGTATAATAAATCTGTCATTTTTGCATAGTTAATTTAAAATTTTCTGTTTATCCAATGACAAAATTATGTAAAATCCTTAACAATGAACATATTTTGTACTTGAATCAACAATTTATTTTATTGTTTATTTAGCATTTGTTAACTGGGAAAGTCTGACTTGGAACGAGCCAATTTTCAGCGGCGGCCTAGGGAGAAACGCTTCAGACGCATGTCTTTGTAACATGGGAGGAAATCGGAGCACCCAGAGGCAACCCACACGAATGCAGGGAGGACATGCAAACTCTGCACAGAAGGCACCCAGCAGAGAATCGAACCAGAAAACCTCTTGCTGTGAGGCGACAACGCTAGACATTGCACCACTTTGCCATCAAGTTGGAGTCGAGCACAATGTGAAAAGAAAGGTCATTACCTAAATTAACTTGACTGATTTATTACTAGTTATAAATGTTAACATTAAAGCTGTAATATATGCAGCTGATATTACTTTGCCACAAACGTATAATTTATATATAAGGTTTTACAAAACTGAGTAATTACAAGACTAAACTACCCAGTTCAGTGATGAGGTATGTAATAATACATTTGTCATTTTTTTCTATTACTAATATTTGTTTTTGCATCAGATTCAGCAGTCTGGTGTTAAGTTACCTCAGCACTGCACTTCGAATCATAGATTTCCAAAGAGAAGTGGATCAAACATTAGTTTTACAGACCAGGCAGGGGCCTATTCTTAGTAAGACTTTTTAGGACACATCATTGCATCAATCTAAATCAGCTTGGGTGGCTTGAACTACCCAGCCTAATCCAGTATAACCAACTGATTATGGCCTATAAAATCCTCTATAATCAGGACAATACTCCTGCACTTAAAAATATTATCACCCCCTATAACAATCCTAATTCAGACTAGCAAAATTAATAACACAGCAGGTGACTCTCTCTTTGCAAACTCTAAGTAGATCCTGGAACTCTATTTATTTATTTTCCGTTTTTAAGCGGGACAAATAAGCTGGTAGTTAAACATATCATTCCATTATCATATTAGCATATATTTAAGTTATTCAACAAATAAATAAGTACAGTACAATTATTTAAAAGTACAATATTTCAAAGATACACATCAATTATTAGTATTAGTTGGAGGTTAACAGCTAGTAGTAACAATTTTAGGTGGTTTAGGAAAGTTTTAGTATTATTCAGGAAGTTTTAAGGTTAGTTGGAGCAGTTGGGACTTACTTTTGGGCCAGGAAAGTTTAGTTTTTGAATTAGGATTAGAGCAGGTCTGTGTCTTTTTGGGACTTTAATAGGGGTTGCCAGGATTTTTTGTTGGGAGTATTTAAGAGAGCATTTTGTTAGACGGGATGGGGAATTATTAGTAGGGTGGGATGACCTTGGTTATGTGAGTGAGGAGTAAAAAAGTAGAAAGTATTTTTGTTCAGTGAGGGAGTTTTATGATTAAGATTATAGATTTTGAAGGCAGGGAGGGTGTTTTGTTGTTTGAGGGTAGGAGAGAGTTCTAAGATTGCAGGGTCCTTAGGTTTTGATGGGTCCGGGGTATGTATTGAGTTTCATATCTGTTATAAATCTTGGTTATAGTATATAGACAGTTTGTTGAGTCTAGAGTTGGAAGGGAAAGGGTGGTGGGGAATACGTAGGCGTAGAGGGGAGTTAGAAGAGAAGGTGGAGTTGGTGCAATGGGAAGTTGAGTTAAAGAGAGTTTTAGAAGTTTTAGCTTATACACAGAAGTTTGTTTGTTGGACTTATAAATAATCAGACTGACATGTGTATCAAATGTTTTCAAGTTATCTATGGTCACCCAGGTTTGGTGTGTGGGAGGCGGGTTTTGTATGTAATTGTTGAGAAGGTTGGGCAGAAAGAAGGTTGGGGTAGTGGCATTTGGTGGTTTATTTACTTGTTAGGTAGTTAGAAGTTGGGGAGTTAGATTTAGATTTAGTTTTTTTGAGTTTTGTATTTACCATAGTTGTGAGAATGAGAAGTAATTTTTGGACTTTAGGTAGCAACTTGGAGTTTAGCAAGAGAAAAGAGAAGCGTACTAGGGATGTATTGAATGTAAGTCTCGTAGTGAATGCAAATTGGCTTTAGGAATAATGCATTATGTAAACAAGGGGGGGAATGGAAGAGTAGTATAGATCCTTATAGATCCTGGGTGGCAAGGGGAGAAGGTCTGATAGCCTGTTATGCCACTGAACCTATGCTGCTTTCTACCTGATAGATACTCATTTAACCAATTTATTGTTGATTTACTAAGGTGAAAGTGTTTTATTGTTGTTGTGTTGGTATTAAGTGTTTGTGAGTAGATAGGTGTTTTTGATAGCATAGGTCAGAAAAAATTGTATCGAAATTTTTTTAGTACTTGGAGAAGTAAGGAGAGAAAGAAGTTTGTTAAAGGCAGAGTTGTGCGAGATCATACAAGGAGGTGTGCTGTGATAGGTAGGGATGATGGGGTGTGATCCATAGTAATGAGCTGTTTGCTGTTTTGTGAGCAGGAGATTTTATGAGAGCTAGGCGTTCCATTGGTATAGCTATAGAATGTAGAGCCATGTGGAGTACCACCTGGAGCCTAGATGGAGATGTGTCTTATGGAGAGATTTTCCAGATTGAGGGATAGAAGATTCAGATATAGATCGGTTGATCAGAGGATTGAGAAGGGGAAGCACAGGCGTCAGACATTAGTTGGTAGCTGTTTGCAATGCTGTCAGCAGCGTAGGTAGTTGGCTGTTTGAGGTTTAAGCGCTAAATCTGAATAGTTTGAGTTTTTGTGGGTTAAGGAGGGTTAGGAGGTAGGTGTGGGTTGTAATTTGGGGAGGAGGAGGTGTAGGATTTATTGGAAGTTGGTTGGGAGGACTGGAGAAAGCTGGTAAAATGTATTGCTGGATGGTCTCCGTAAAATGGATTGAAAGTGTTAGCTTTTTCACTTGTGGGGGTGGGGGATTTTTCTGGGCGAAGGGGATGATGAAGCCAGCCCCAGAATTTTGGGGGATTTACTGGCGGTTTTTGGTGGTGTTGGCTTAAATGTTGTGTTTGTTTTGTGTTGCAAGGCGCTGGTGTTTGTTTAGTCTAGCTGAAGACTTTTGATCCGGTCAGGGGGGCTTGGTAGCTCTCCATTTTCCAAGGCCCTGATCCGGAGTCGATTTTTGGATTTGGATTCTTGTTGTTTGCCAATTTTGAGCATCACGTTCCAATACCCTGCCTTGTTGGTAGGGGTTGAGCAGGAAGTATCTTGGCGCAGATTAAAAGCGTTAAAATAGAATACTGAGAGACCTAAGGAAGAGGTTTTAGGGGAGGACCAGTTACATGCTTTGAGGTCAGCAAAGAAAATGTTGGACAAAAAAAAAAATTTCTACTCTCTCCAGCCTGGTTTTGGTGATGGTTTTTGGTTGTTGTTTTGTGTTTTTAAGATAAATAATATAAGTCACTAAGGTCATTTGGAAGAGTCCTGCAGAGTATAGTTATTTGGGGGGGGTTATTGGGAGGATCAATGATGCTCTCTCCTTTTTGTTGAGCATTCCCAATTGGTGGTGGAAGATAGTATATTTTGAGAGAAGCCATGCAAGTTAATGGGGAGAGGATTTGAGTGATTGGAGTAGTGGGACCAATCAATATTAACGTCACCTAGCTGATATTACCTTACTTTCCACCTTAGGTCAATTTAAAACTAGACTCAAACAATATTTGTCACTTAACTGGCTATGTCAATGTATCAAGCCTGGCTAACTCTCTCTAGAATGTGTAAAAATCTGTTAACCAGCTTACTGTATAATTTAATTTAATCCTGATTTACGCTCGGGATTAACTCTAACCTGTGGAACTTATTTAACTTGCTTACTTATGTAATCTCTGTAAATAGTCTGTTTGTAATATGTAATGCTGGTATTATGTAATGCTGTATCTGCTTACCCTTGGAGCTTTTCTCCCCAGGCCTCCACTGAAAATAGACATGCATCCAGTCGGACTATCCCGGTCAACAAATGTAAAATAAAAAAATAAAAATAAAAAAGATACAGGAAACAGAATGTAAGGATAGTTCTTGAAGTTTTCTGAATACTAGATGTCACTGCACCTTTTCAAGTTCTCTCAAGTGGATATTTGAAGGCTGCAAAATTCATCATCATATTAAATAATAAGGCAGTTGTACAATGATTTCCTTAGACTGACCAGCATGACCTTTATAATTAGATGGGCTATAGAATATGCTTTTTTATTAACATTGGTAGATATACACTGCTCAAAGTTTAAACTGCTGCCTAACACTGTCCCTAGGTCTTGAAGATCCTGTCATTTTTTATGATCTGACCCGTTATTTTGCAATCATAACTTATGCCCTTTTTTGCCAAGTTTGCTGATGCAACATTTACTGACATTAAAGATGAACTCATTATTCCTGCATCAGGCGCATACTTTTTGTAAACTACCCTGGAAAAATTTGGCATCTTTTACCAAAGTAATTATGTTCCCTAGTCTGCAATAGGTTCATAGGTAGGTACTAGGCTATCTGCCCGAAGGCATTTATAAGCCTAGCCGGAATGTGTTGGCTTTCACTGCCCCCTTAGATTAGTTCCCTGTGCCTCTGTTCAGAAGAGCCATTGAAGTGATCCCTGGGGCAAACTTTCTGTTTCCCATCCACTCGTCAAGGTTTATAGGTTCATAGGTAGGTACAATCATTAGCATATGTGGCTATATACAGTCTGCTTCCCATACATATCTGAGAAGAACAGTCCAAAGAGAAGTTGCCCCAGTACATAGACATGAGGGCACTACTAATGACCCCTGTCCAGGACAGACAGGTAGCTTTCCTACCTTGACTAGGGACATCCTTTTGTTTACAGACTGTTTTATTTATGGAATTGTGCATAGACTAACATTTAATGCTTTTACACAGGCAATTAAGTGGTTACGTGGAATAGTGCTGTATGTCTTTGTAAGGTCAAGAAAAGCCATCACACACTGTTAATTCTGTATCTAGTGCTGTTGTTACCTTTAAAGAATAGCACAATAGTCCCCTTAACAAAACCATACTGTTCCATACCTAACAGATGCAAGTCCCCCATTTCATTTTGGACAAGCTCCATTTTGACTGCCTCCATGATTTTCTTTTCAAGCTGAGAGATTTAAAACTGTCAGGGCTTGATGTGACCACCCCATATGAACTGTCACCATTAAAACACTACAAAAACTACAGACCTTGACTTAAAAACTGCATGGAACATAAGGTATAAGGTAATTCCAGAAAACTTCCCGAATGTGGACCAGTTTACATATGTATATGTGTCAGCATATATACACATACATACATATTACACACACACGACTGAGATAAATATTATTATGACTTACCTACCTTACCTTTATTATGCAGTACAAAACAAATCCTGCCTCACCTTTCTTATGAAATAAAAAAAAAATCCCAACTCCCATTTCTTATGGATATAAAAAAAGCAAGGAGCAGCTAGAAAGAAGGTCTATGCCATTAGATCTTTTCATAACTGTTTCAGTCACACACAGACACACACGCACAGACACACGCACACAGACACACGCACACAGACACACGCACACACACGGACACACACACACACACACACGGACACACACACACACACACAGCTGTATTATGTTTTGTTTGTTTGTGTCTTTCGGCTCTTCCCGGTTAGGGGTCGCCACAGCGGAACTCTGGTCTGCTAATGATTGGCAGTTGATTTTTACGTACTGGCTTGCCAGGCCTGACGCACAACCTTCAATGAAGGTACGCCCATTCACGCATGTCTCCAAGCAGAAGACGCTCTACCTGAGAATCGAACCGGGCAGCGTCTTACTGTGAGGTGACAACGCTACCGCAGCACTGCCACCGCGGTATCACAGCTGTATTATGGTACTAAGCAATAAACAGCCATCACTATGTGGTAAGATGAACAGCAGACAAGTTTGAGGACAGAAAGCATATTGTCAGAGTTGGTGATGTCTCCTCAGAGAGAAAGGTCTCCAAGAGATATATACTGAGCCCCCCTTTCTCTGTTCTCAAAACTGTTGCCACTGATCTCGGGTTTAACCAAATTTGCTGATGACTGCAAGCTGGACGTAATTATCAAATCGACACAAGATACTTATATTCTGCAAAGTTAATTAAGACATTCTTTTGCATAGAGTACTGAATTATATTGTGGCTAGGCTACTAATGGTCCTCTGGTACAAAAGCCTAGTACTGACTGACCTGTCAATCTATGAACCTACGAATAAAACTAGACACCTATTGCACAGAAAAGGGGCTTAAACATAACACCAAGAAATGCAGTTAGCATTCCCACTGGAAAGAACAAACTGCGTAAACATTCTGCACTGATAACACCCTGCTAACCTGCGATTCAGTGATTATATACCTAGGTTGATACTTTAATTACCAATGGAGTGATGGTGGTTAAGAATTCCTTCTCTATCTCACAACTAACTGCCAAAGACATTGCTTCTAAAATCAAATCATTGTTCTCTTTTACTCTGCCCTGATCACACCCATTCTAGGATATAATGCACTCTGTAGAGTGCATCTTACCAGACATCAAAAATACTTTGGCACGTTACTAATAAAAAAAAATCTGTGGTCTTAAATATCTTAACAGGACACACTGGAATCACTGCAAATAGCCTGCTTTGAAGCAGAGGTATCTTCTGCAAGATTTCCTGATTGGGATATGCATGTAAGCCTCTTTTTAAGTCTAGAGTTACCAACCAGGCATTCTTGCCTAGCATAGGCAGTAGCTGTTGTAGAGTCAGCATCTTGACTTTTGGAATGTCCAGGAAAGTATTTAGAATGGATAAGTCCAGAATTGGACGCCATGATTTGTCTTTTCTGGGTACCAGGAAAAGTCTTGAATAAAAACCTTGTCCTTTTTCCTTTTCTGGTACTGGTTGAAAAGCCCCCATATCCATGAGGGACAGGACTTGTTTCTGGGCCTCTGCCCACTGATTTGGGGGCAGGTCTGGCCATCCGTTTGGAATTGGCAACGTGTTAAAATGAAATCTGTACCCCTGGGATACTATATTCAAGACCCACTTGTCCTGTGTAATTAGATGCTAATTTTGAGCATGAAGTGCTAGTTTTCGCCCCAAAGGGGCTGCCAAAAGATAAGTGCTTGGAAATGGCGGAGGAAAGTCATTGAGACTGTTTACTGTAGGGTGGTGTTTTGCTACTTCCTGGTTTGGAGGTGGAAGCACCCCATTGTTTTGTCCTGTAAGATCCTTGTGACTGAAACCTGGAGCCTTTAGAGTGTCTGGATTTGACTGGAGCGGCTCTGTAGGACCAATTCTTAGTAGGCCAGTACCTACTGAACCTGGGTGGCTGCACTTGCAAGAAATCTTTTACAGTTTGCATAGATTTAGCTTCGTCTTCCATCTTTTTTAAAACTTCTTCTGTCTTATTACCAAAACAGACTGCCCTGCTGTAAAGGAACATCCAACAATTTAGCTTTAACATGATCAGGCATATTTTGCTCCTTGAGCCAAGTATACCTTCTTATCACAGATCCAGTTACGGTGGCCCTGCAAGAGGCCTCCAAGGAATCAAAACCACATTGCAAAGTATGCTTTACAACTTGTTCAGCTGAATGCAATAAATCCTGTAATTCTTTATTTTCCACACACTCAGAAATCAACATAATTTTCTGTTTCAGTAAGCCCATGACATGCTGTTGATATTTAAGCATATGAAATTGACAGTTTAAAGCCCTGATTGACAGGGTTGCAGACGTATAAACCTTCTTACTCCATCTATCCAGCGCCCTAGAGTCTCTATCAGAAGGGGTAGGATTTTTAGCTGTCGAAGTCTTAACACCCTTGGGACCCTGAGAAATAGTTTCAGGGTCAGCAGTAGAATTTTTGAAAAGAAAAGTACAGTTGTGTACACTTACCATAAATGTAGATGTTTGAGTGTATTCACTGTTGCAGTCATTACATTTGGGGTAATCCTGCTGGCAAGTTGCCCTCAGTCGGCCTGAATTCCAAAGTCCTGGGTCCTGCGTCGGCAGCTGTCGCCCCTTCCCAGACGTCAGGCCATTAGGGGTATAAAAGATGCGGCCGACGCGATTTTCTTTAGTTTTTCTTGCCCCAGATGTCAGGTGCCCCCTAAAAGGGTAGCCAAAATTTATATACATATAGAAATACATGCACCAATATAAACATTACCTTCATCTACAAGCAAATACACCACATAGGTTGTATAAATCATAGAAGGAAAGATAGGTTCCATCAGAAGAAAAAAGGGGGATGGCGGGTGGGTAACTTGGACTGCAACAGGGAATACACTCGAACATCTACACTTATAGTAAGTGTACACAACTGTACTACGTTCTTCATGTTTCACTGTTGCAGTTATTACATTTGGGTAGAGTCCCAAAACTATGGATGGGAGGCTGGAGCTAAACAGCATTAGGAGCTGCTATGAGGCCCTGCAGAACTGCAGTGGCAAAGCCTGCCCTGGATTTAGAGTAGAGTGGCAGATGATAGTGCTTGGTAAAGGTGTGCACTGAACTCCAAGTAGCAGCCTCTAAAATGTCCTTGGTTGGTACTCCCCTGTGAAAGGCTGCTGAAGTGGCTGCAGCTCTGGTTGAATGTGGCCTAATGCCCTTAGGCACTGGCTTGCCATGGTGTAAGTAGCAGAAACGAATGCAGTGGCCTATCCACTTTGAAATAGTCTGCTTTGAGATAGCCTTTCCTTGTGATGCTGCAGCATATGCCACTAGTAATTGTTCTGTCTTTCGGAAGTCTTTGGTTCTGTCCAAGTAGAATCTAAGCTGTCTGTGAACGTCCAAAGAATGCAGAATTCTCTCCCCCTTGTTCTGTGGATTTGGATAAAAAGTTGGCAGATGAATAGTTTGGTTAAGCGCCACAATGGACACCACCTTAGGCATAAATGTTGGGTTTGTCCTCAGACAGACCCTGTCTGGATAAAAAATGATAAAAGGTTCCACAGCCATGAGTGCCTGAAGTTCTAAAACACGTCTTGCAGAAGTTATTGCTAGGAGCAGAGCTGTTTTCCAAGATAAAAACTTTATATCAGCTGCTGCAGCTGGCTCAAAAGGTGGCAGGGTGAGTTTTTCCAAGACATAGTTGAGGTCCCAAGCAGGCATTGGTGATTTTAAAGGCCTTAAGTTTTTGGCTCCTCTGAGGTACTGTTTTAGTAAGGGATGAGAAAAAACTGGTGGTTCTGGTATTGTAATGAGCTGATATGGCAGAGGCATGAATTTTAACAGATGAAAAAGATGGACCTTTGTCCAGCATCTCAGTTAAGTATTGCAAAATCTGAGGAATATTTGGCACAGCTGTATCAGTTCCTTGTGCCTGGTTCCAAACACAAAACCTCTTCCATTTTCCAGTATAAGATTTTCTAGTACTAGGCCTTCTGGCCTCCAAAATGACATCCATCACAGCTTTACTGAGAGATGTGTTTTGAATGACTACATTATCCGCCATGCTGCCAGGTTTAAAGTCCTGAGTTGGCTGTGCAGGATCTGATTGTTTTGCTGGGACAGTAGATGAGGTATCTGAGGCAAGGTCCAAGCTGGGCATCGAGACAAGCTCCTTAGTATTGGATACCAGTACTGGCGGGGCCAGTCTGGGGCGATTAGTATCATCCTTGGCTTCTCCTGTCTGACCTTTAGGAGTACCTTGGGGAGGAGAGGCAGAGGGGGAAATGTGTATACTGATAGGGCATCCACTTTCCATGCTTGTCTGTGATAAATCCTTGTACAGAATCTTTTTAGTTGGTAGTTGTGAGGGGAGGCAAATAGAACTATGTCCGGGCATCCCCACTTCCTTGCTATCATGCTGAAGACTTGTGGATCCAGGTGCCACTCGTGGGGATCCATGAGGTTTCTGCTTAGGTCGTCTGCCAGAGTATTTTTCCTTCCTGGCAGGAATTGTGCCTGCAGGTGCACTTGGTAAGTCAATGCTGTGCCCCACAAAGTCATGGCTAGTCTGCAAAGAGGGTAAGAATGAGTGCCCCCCTACTTGTTTATATACCACATTATCATGGTGTTGTCTGTCTTTATCAGAAGTTGTCCTGGATGCAGTAGGTCCTTGAAGGCTGTCAGGGCATTTTGAACTGCTAGCATCTCTTTTTGATTGATATGTAGATGCATTTGGTTTGAGGTCCATGCACCCTGAATGCATCTTCCTGCCATGTGGGCCCCCCAGGCATAATCTTATGCATCCGTTGTTAGTGTTTGCCTGGCTGGGGGTAATGTGAATGGCCGTCCCTTGTTTTGGTGACAAGCCTGTGCCCACCATCGAAACTCCTGTTGCAGGCAGGGAATGAGAGCAATCATAGTTTCCAGGCTGTGGCAATGTGGAGTCCAAACACTTTTTAGGTACCATTGAAGTTTCCTCATATGCAGTCTTGCATATGGAATTAGTAGGATGCAGGATGACATGAAGCCCAAAGCCTGCAGAATTTTTCTTGCAGATAACTGGGCCTTTGTTGCCAGCATTTTGAAACAGGTAGTCAGTTGCCTTTGTTTGTCTGGCGTGAGATAAGCCATCTGGGCAGTTGTATTTAAGCTTGCACCCAGGAATATTATCTCTTGAGAAGGTATTAATTTTGATTTATTTTCATTGACTGTGTACCCTAGGCATGTTAGAAGTCTTTTCACCAACGCCAGATGCTGTAGAAGAATGTCCTTGTTCCCTGCTTGAATTAGACAGTCGACCAAGTAAGGATATATTTGTATTCCTCTTTGTCTGCAGAATGCGATTACTGGTGCCAGGCACTTTGTAAAGACCCTGGGCGCAGTAGATAAGCCAAAGGGCAGTGCAGAGAATTGGTAATGCATTGAGCCAGCCTTGAATCTGAGGTATCTTCTGCATATTTGTCTGATTGGGACATGCAGGTAATGCCTCTTAGGTCTAAAGTCACAAGCCAAGCGTTACTGCCCAGCATGGGCAGAAGTTGCTGCAAAGTCAACATCTTGAATTTTGGAATATCCAGGTATGTGTTCAAAATAGATAGGTCCAGTATTGGTCTCCAGGCCTTGTCCTTTCTGGGTACCAAGAACAGTCTTGAGTAAAATCCTTGTCCCTGCTCTTGCTCTGGTACTAGTTGAATGGCCCCCATGTCCATGAGGGATGAGACTTGTTTTTGTGCCTCTGCCCATTGATTTTTTGGCAGGTCTGGCCAGCCATTTGCTTTTGGCAGGGAATGGAAATGGAACTTGTAGCCTTGTGACACGATATTTAAGACCCACTTGTCCTGGGTTATAATGTGCCAGTTTTGTGAAAAAAGTGCTAATTTTCCCCCTAAGGGGGTTGCCAGGAGATAAGTGCTTGGTGCAGGCAGGGGGAAGTCATTGAGACTGTTTCCTGAACGGATGTGAGTTGTCTTCTCCAACTTTGGAGGTAGAGGCCCCCCATTGCTTTGAGCAGAATGAACCTTGCGCTTGGGATCTGCCCCTTTGAGGTCTGTCTGACAAAGGAAAGGACCAATTCTTTGTTGGCCAGTGTCTACTAAACCTAGGTGGCTGAACTTGTAAGACATTTTTGACCATTTGCATAGATTTAGCTTTGTCCTCCATTTTCTTTAACACCTCTTCTGCCTTAACACCAAACAAAGTATCATGCTGTAAAGGTGCATCTAATAATTTAACTTTAACATGATCAGGCAGATTTTGTTCCTTTAACCAAGCATGCCTCCTAATTACAGAACCTGTAACTGCGGCCCTGCAGGAGGCCTCTAAAGAATCAAAACCACATTGCAAAGTATGCTTTCTAACTTGTTCAGCTGCATGCAAAATATCCTGCATTTCCTTGTTTTCTGCACATTCAGAGTTTAACAACATTTTCTGTTTAAGCAATGCCATGACACGTTGCTGATATTTGAGCATATGAGACTGAAAGTTTAAGACCCTTATAGCCAAGGTAGCAGATGTGTAAACCTTTTTTCCCCCATCTATCCAGTGCCTTAGAATCCCTGTGAGAGGGGGGTAGGGATTTTTGCAGCGGAAGCCTTAACTCCTTTGGGACCCTGAGAAACAGTTTCTGGGTTATTCAGCAGGGTTTTTAAAAAGGAATTTATATGAGTCAGGAACCATGTAATATCTATCAGGCTTAACAGGAGCTGGAGGTAAGGAGTCAGGGGGAAAGGCTAGACTCCGAAAACACATCATCTACAATGTCTAACACAGGTGGGATGGCTAGTGGCTTGTGCTGAGGTAGTAACAGGAAATCCCCGAGCCTCTTTTTAGATTCTGAAAAATCTTGGCGCTCTCAGTGGAAATGCTCCCTCATGACATGTAAGGTTTCCCCAAATGAATAATCCTCAGGAGGAGAAGCTGAAGGTATAGATTCTTCAGCATCAGAATCCTCATAGGGGGGAAAAGAATATTCCTGATCAGAAGAGGAATCAGAAGAAATGGAAACCTGATCTGAAGATTCATAGTCAGTCGCTTACCTAGGCCTCTTATCAGGAGGGGGATGGGAACCCCTGATCAAGGTAATCAAGTCTTCGGCCATTTTGAGCATCTGTTAGGTTTTCCCCTATTCCATTTAAACCTACTAACAAAAGGAAACGACCAAGATCAATCTTAAAAAGGCATGAGATTGAGACTACATCCTCTTTTGAGGATACCTCATCATGCACAGACAATGAAGCCACAGACCATTACATTCTTGGATGTATTAATCAGCATCTGCTTTTTGGGCATGGAGGCCTGTCCACATGGCTCTTGAGTTCGCTTCTTTGCCTTTGAAGGTGCTTTAGTCTTTGCATTTGAAGTCGGTTTAATGTAATGTATAGATGTTTAGGTCTGAATACACCCTCAGAAGCTGGTACCTGTTCAGCGGCTCTGGACCCATCTGAAGGAACAGCGTCCGAGGCTCAAATACCTTGAGTTTCCAGCGGCATAGCTGACTCCATGTGGGAGTCAGTAGCAGCCTGAGACTCTAAAGTAGTGGGTGTCAGGGGCGGCAAAAGCACTTCACTGAGAACCGGCGACTGGCTTAGAAGAAGCTTCGTCGTCGGTTTTGCGCCTCAGTTGTCTTTCTTTTTCTTTGCGTTTTTTATGAACTCCGGTAGTCGGATGGCTTTCAGACGACATTTCTGGATAATTAAACCTGCGTCCAAAGTACTTTAATGCAAAATCATACTGACGCTTACTGCGTTGGTTAAATCTAGCACAAAACCAACAACCTAGAAAATTATGATCAGGGCCTAAGCAAGGAATACAGTAAGAATGAAAGTCCTTATGAGGTATTTACTTCCCACAAGAAATACAATTATTAACTTTTTCTGACATCTGTTCTGGAGCAAGAAAAAATAGTTTCCCTAACGGGGTACTTAGCTTTATAGAAGACTTCGGATCTGAAATTCGAACTCAAAAATCTCTGGAGTCGGCCGACCGGCACTTGCAAACTGCTTCTGATTTGGGCACTGCGCGGCAAGAAAGACTGGAGAAAATGGCATCGGCCGCATCTTTTATACCCCTGATGGCCTGACATCAGGGAAGGGGTGACAGCGGCCGACGCAGGACCCAGGACTTTGGAATTCAGACCGACTGAGGGCAACCTGCTAGCAGGATTACCCCAAATGTAATGACTGCAACAGTGAAACACGAAGAACATCTTGTGGGAGTCAGGAACCCTTACTAGGAGCCGGAGGCAAGGTATCAGGAGCCATGCTGGATTCTGAAAAAACATCATCAACAATGTCTAAAACAGGAGGTATGGCTACAGGCCTATGCGGAGGAAGAAGAAGAAAATCCCTAAGCCTCTTTTTGGATTCTGAAAAGTCCTGACTCTCACAATGAAAATGTTCCCTTAAGGTATGCAAAGTCTCTCCAAAAGAAAAATCCTCAGGAGGAGAGGCAGCAGGGATGGATTCTTCTGCATCAGAGTCCTCATAAGGGGGGGATAGAAAATTCCTGATCAGAAGAGGAATCAGAAAAAATGGAAACCTGATTTGAAGATTCATAATCAGTGTCTTGCCTAGGCCTCTTAGCAGGAGGAGGTTGGGAACCCCTGATCAAGTTAATTAAATCCTCAGCCATTTTGATCATTTGTTTTTTAGGCATAGGGGCCTGAGCATGTGGCTCATGCGTCATTTTTTTAGA
The DNA here is from genome assembly GCF_019279795.1 of Protopterus annectens. Lineage (NCBI taxonomy): Eukaryota > Metazoa > Chordata > Ceratodontiformes > Protopteridae > Protopterus > Protopterus annectens. The sequence goes on along the minus strand of NC_056748.1, from coordinate 693,085,559 downwards.
CATAGAAGTTGGTTTTGGCCTTGTTTTTGATGATGGCATCGGTTTAATATACAAATCTTTTGGCCTGAAAACACCCTCAGAAGCCGGTGCCTGCTCAGCGGCTCCGGACCCAACCAAGGGAGAGACATCTGCGGGTTCAATACTAGAAGAATCTCGTGGCATACCGGACTCTGAATGGGTTTCGGTAGAGGCCTGCGACTCAAAAGTAGCGGGCATCAGGGGCTGCAAAAGCACCTCACTGAGTACCGACGAACCAGCAACTGGCTTAGGAGAAGCTTCGTCGTCGGTTTTGGACCTCAACGGTCTGTCTCTGTCTTTTTCTTTGCGTTTTTTGTGAATTCCGATAGTCTGATTGCTAACCGAAGACATTTCAGTATAGTTAAATCTTGAACCAAAGTATTTAAAAGCAAAAATATACTGACGCTTAATAGTGCATTGGTTAAATTTAGCACAAAACCGACAGCAAGGCACGTTGTGTTCAGGGCCTAGGCAAGGAATACAGTACAAATGAAAATCCTTATGAGGTATTTGCTTCCCACAAGTAATACAATTATTAACTTTTACCGACATCGGTAAGGAGCAAGAAAAGGTTTCCCCAACGGGGTACTTAGCTTTAGTTTGAAGACTTCGGTTCTGAAACTCAAACAAAAATTTCAGGAGTCGGCCAACCGGCACTTAGGAACTGCTTCTGCTTCGGGCACCAAAGAAAGACTGATTAAAATGGCGTCTGCTGCATGTTTTATACCCCTGACGACCTGACATCATGGAAGAGGAGACAGCAACCGACGCAGGACCCAAGACTTTGTTATTCAGGCCGACTGAGGACAACCTGCCAGCAAATTACCCAAATGTAATGACGGCAACAGTGAAACACGAAGAACATCTACTAGGTGAGACCAAAGCGATGGGAACCAGACTTGGCGAGGCCAGAATGGGGCAATGAGGATCACCAAGGTCCCTAGCCTGTGTGCTTTCTGAAGAAACTTTTGATATCAGGGGCAGAGGTGGATAAGCATACTGAAGACCGGGAGGCCAAGCATGAACCAGTGTGTCTCTCAGGGGCCCCCGCCCCCGAGGTGGGTACAGAGCGAAGAGCTCGCTGCATTTTGCATTGGAAGGAGATGCAAAGAGATCGCAGCAAGGCCAACCCCACTTTAGAAAGATCCGCTTAGCCACTGAAGGATTCAGTGACCACTCGTAAGGCACCAAAATGTTAGACCGTCCCGGAATGTGCGTTACCACCAGAAAATGGCTGGTGGAAAATCGCCCATTCCCACACTCTCATGGCTTCACAACAAACAGGGTAAGATCTGGTTGCCCCCTGTTTGTTTATATACCAGGCCACCGACATGTTGTCTGTCTGAATAGAAATCATCCCTCGAGGAAGATGGGCATGAAATGCCTGCAACGCCAGAAGCACTGCCCTCATCTCTAGGACACTGATATGCAAATTGGTCTCGGATGGGGACCACATGCCTTGGACCATCCTGCCTGATCAATGCCCCCCCCCCAGCTGGGAGGCGTTCGTGGTCACAGTGGCCTTGGGAAAAGGTGCAAGAAAGGGGTGTCCCCTGACTAAATCTTGGGAATGAATCCACCACTGAAGAGAGTCTTTGCACACTCGGGATATTCGTACTGGTTGAGACAAAGGCATATCTAAAAGACACCACTGAACAGCAAGAGTATACTGAAGAATTTGCATACGAAGGTCCGCCAAGGCTAGAAGATTTATCAAGGCAGACAGACCCTACTGCCCTCAGAATGGTTTCTGCTGTCAGAAATTGGACTTGCAAAATATACAGCACGTGAAGCTTCAGGCTGTGAATCCTGTCTGGAGTAAGGAACACTTTCATCTGGATAGTCTCCACCAGAGCCACAATGAAGTCTAATGTCTGAAGTGGACTCAGTGAGGATTTGTTGAGATTGATGGTGATGCCCAGTTTTCAAGCTAAAGATAGGAAATTATCCCTGGCTTGGCAAAGTTGATGCTTGGAGGGGGCAGCAAGGAGCCAATTGTCCAGGTAAGGAAAGACTTGAATGCCCTGAAGTCTCAGGTGAGCCGCTGCTACTGCCATCACCTTGTTGAACACCCTGGGGGCTGAGGCGAGACCAAAGGGAAGGGCTCTGAAAGTACAGTTTAGTACCTACCATAAATGTAGATGTTCGAGTGTATACACTGCTGCAGTCATTACACTTGGGTTATCCTGCCATCAGGCGGTTCCCCAGTCGGCCTGCGTTCCAAAGTCTTGGTCCGGCGTCGGTTGCTGTCGCCTCCTCCCTGACGTCAGTGCGACAGGGGTATACAAGATGCAGCCGACGCCATTTTCTTCAGTTTTTCTTGCCCCAGATGTCAGGTGCCTCTAAATAGGTAGGCAATTCCAATTGCTAATAAAACATACACAATAAAAGCAAAAAACAACTTACAGTTACCAGCAAATACTCCCCATAGGTAGTAAGGGTAGAAGACATAGGCACATACCAGCCAGTAATAGGGGAAAAAGGGAGGGTAACCTGGACTGCAGCAGTGTACACACTCGAACATCTACATTTATGGTAAGTACAAAACTGTACTATGTTCATCGTGTTACACTGCTGCAGTCATTACACTTTGGTAGAATCCCAAAGCTGAGGAAGGGTGGCTGGTTCTAGAAGGCATTAGGGGTGGTTATAAGGCCCTGCAGCACTGCAGTTGTGAAGGCAGCTCTGAATTTAGAGTATAGAGGCAGATGGTAATGATTGGTGAAGGTATGTACAGAACTCCAAGTTGCTGCTTCCAAAATGTCCTTGGTAGGTACTCCCCTGAGGTAGGCAGTTGAAGTGGCTGTTGCCCTAGTGGAGTAAAATCCAATGCTGTTAGGTACAGGTTTTCCATGGTATGTGTAGCAGAAACGTATACAATGCCCTATCCATTTTGAAATAGTCTGTTTTGAAATGGCTTTTCCCTGTGCTCCTGCAGCATATGCTACCAATAATTGCTCAGAATTTCTGAAAGTTTTGGTTTTGTCCAAGTAGAAGAGTAACTGCCTGAGAATGTTCAAAGAGTGCAGTAGTCTCTCCCCTTTATTCTGTGGTTTAGGATAAAAAGTTGGCAGGTGAATGGTTTGGTTTAGAGCCACAGTGGATACCACCTTTGGCATAAAAGTAGGGTTAGTTCTTAAAGACACCCTGTCCTGGTGGAAAATGAGAAAAGGTTCCACTGCCATTAGTGCCTGTAATTCTGAAACTCTTCATGCTGATGTTATTGCCAGGAGCAGAGCAGTTTTCCAAGAGATATATTTTAATTCTGCTGTGTTGGCTGGCTCAAAAGGAGGTAAAGTTAGCTTCTCCAAAACAAAGTTGAGGTCCAAAGTTGGAGTAGGTGCTCTACGGGGTGGTCTTATGTTTTTAGCCCCTCTGAGGTACTGTTTTAAAAAGAAGTTATGTTCTTACCATAACGTTCCATGTGAATTGTTCATCTCGCCTTTGTTCTTACACACGGGTTCGGAGCCGATCCTCGGCTCCAAGTCGGCCACATCACCAGCCCCGCATCTTCAAGAAAGCTCGAGGCACAGTGCTATCCCATGATCCTCTGGTGCTAACCCTCAGATCTAGTTTGCCGCTAGCAGCAGATCGCATACTGAGAGGCTCGGGCCAGTATCTTTTCAATATATTTCAAAATTTTTCGAAGTTTGTAGTTTTAAAATAGTGTTGAAAGTAGTTTAAAAGTAGTAGTGTAGAGTGTGTTAGTTTATAGAGTGTGTTTTTTTCTTAGAATAGCTTTAAATTTTTCGGACCAAACAGGATCCGGAGCTTACTCGAGGTTCTTTTTAGTTCGAAAGAAAACAGGGGACTGGAGACCAATTTTGGACCTCAGCAAACTCAACACCTTCGTGGAGAAGGCAAAGTTACGGATGGTCACGCTTCAGTCGATACTTCCTTTCCTACAGGAGGGCGACTGGATGTGCTCTATAGATCTCAAGGACGCGTACTACCATATCAAGATGGCCAGAGTGTCCAGAGATCATCTGCGCTTCCGGCTGGGAGCCAGTCACTTCCAGTTTCGTGCTCTGCCCTTTGGCCTCACCACAGCCCCCAGGGTGTTCACCAAATGCATGGCAGTAGTAGCGTCTCACTTGAGACAGATGGGATTCCGGGTGTTTCCTTACCTAGACGACTGGCTCCTCTCTGCCACCACCGAGTATCATCTTGTGCACTTACTGGTGCCAGGCACTTTGTGAAGACCCTGGGAGCAGTAGATAAGCCAAAGGGCAGTGCAGAGAATTGGTAGTGCATTGAACCTGCTATGAATCTGAGGTATCTTCTGCAATTTTGTCTGATAGGGACATGCAGGTATGCCTCTGAGGTCCAAATTCACGAGCCAAGCTTTCTTGCCCAGCATGGGAAGAAGCTGCTGTAATGTCAACATTTTGAATTTTGGAACATCCAGGTAAGTGTTTAGAGATGAAAGATCCAGAATGGGCCTCCAGGCTTTGTCCTTTCTGGGTACCAGAAAGAGTCTTGAGTAAAATCCTTGTCCTTGCTCCTGTGATGGTACCTTTTGAATAGCTCTCACATCCATGAGTGCTGTAATTTGTTTTTGAGCCTCTGCCCATTGATTTGGTGGCAGATTTGGCATTCCTTTTAACCTTGGCAGAGTGTGAAAGTGGAACCTGTAACCTTGAAATACAATGTTGAGAACCCATTTGTCTTTGGTGATCATTTGCCAATTGTGGTAGAAGAGTGCCAGTTTTCCTCTCAAGGGGGCTTGCCAAGAAGGATTTGTTTGGCAGCTGTAGTGGGAAGTCATTGGAGCCGCTTTTTATATGGTTGGGGCCTGTCTTCCCCTTCTTTCTGGCCTGATGTAACCCATTGTTGAGGCCTGTAAGGACCTTGTGTGTGACCTCTACCTCTTGGACATCTGTATCTTCCCCTTTGAGGTCTGTCTGCAATTGGAAAGGACCAATTCTTAGTTGGCCAATTTCTGCTAATCTAGGAGGCTGAACCTGTAAGAAATCCTTCGTTTGCATAGATTTTGCCTTATCCTCCATTTTCTTTAATACCTCTTCTGCCTTAAGTCCAAGGAACACATCCTGCTGCAAAGGTGCATCCAATAATTTTGCTTTAACATGATCTGGTAACGTATGTTCTTTTAACCAAGCATGTCTTCTAATGACAGAGCCTGTAACTGCTGCCCTGCAGGAGGCCTCTAGAGAATCAAAACCACATTGCAAAGTATGCTTTCCCACTTGTTCAGCTGCATGCAACAAATTCTGCATTTCTTTAAAATTAGGAGGATCTGATTCTGGAAGGATTTTTTGTTTTAACTGAGACAGTAAGAATTGCTGATATTTTAGCATGTGAAACTGACAATTTAAGGTTCTCATTGCTAAAGTTGCAGACGTATATACATTCTTTCCCCATCTGTCTAATGCTCTGGAATCTCTGTCAGAGGGAACTGGATTCTTGGCTGATGAGGCCTTAACTCCTTTGGGTCCTTGAGAAATAGTTTCAGGGTCAGCTACAGGGCTTTTATACAGAAATTTATGTGAGTCAGGGACTCTGTAGTATCCGTCAGGTTTAACAGGGGCTGGAAGTAAGGAGTCAGAATTTAAGCTGGATTCAGTTTACACATCATCCACAATACCGAACACTGGCGGAATAGCAAGGGGTCTGTGTTGAGGTAATAAAAGGAAGTCTGAGCCTTTTCTTGCATTCTGAGTAATCCTGGCCTTCCCAGTGGAAATGCTCCCTCATGGTATGTAGGGTTTCCCCAAAGGAGTAGTCCTCAGGTGGTGAGGCTGATGGAATGGATTCCTCAGCATCAGAATCCTCATAAGGGGGTAAAGAGTATCCTAGTTCTGAGGATGAATCAGAAGAGATGGACACCTGGTCGGATGAGTCATAATCTGCATCCTGTCTAGGCCTTTTATCAGGAGGGGGATGGGACCCCCTGATCAGAGTGATTAGGTCTTCGGCCATTTTGAGCATTTGTTTCTTAGGCATGGCCTGTCCTAGAGAATGCTGTATTTGTTTCTTTGACTTTAAAGGAGGCTTAGACTTAGCTGAGGGTTTAATGCTTAACTGAGTAGGTCTGAAGACTCCCTCTGTAGCTGTGGGTTGCTCAGCTACTCCGGATCCATCTAAAAGGTTAGTCTCGGTAGGCTGAAGAAAGTACAGTTTTGTACCTACCATAAATGTAGATGTTCGAGTGCTAATACAGCTGCAGTCATAACAGATGGGTTCTCCTGCCGTCAGGCGGGTCCTCGGTCGGCCGAATTCCAAAGTCTAGGTCCGGCGTCGGTTGTCGTCGCTTCTTCCCTGATGTCAGTGCGACAGGGGTATAAAAGAACCAGCAGACGCCATTTTCTTCAGTTTTTCTTGCCCCAGATGTCAGGTGCCACCAGAAGGAAGGCAATACATAAATTTATATAACAAAGCAATGCAATATAATCAAAATGCAGTAGTTGCAAGCAAATACACCATAAATGAATACCCCAATCAGGATGTATGAGGAGATGTTTGCCAATAGATCTGTCCCAAGAGGGGAAGGAGGGAGGGAAACCTGGACTGCAGCTGTATTAGCACTCGAACATCTACATTTATGGTAGGTACAAAACTGTACTATGTTCATCATGCATACAGCTGCAGTCATAACAGATGGGTAGAATCCCAAAGCTAAGAAAGGGGTGGTAGGCACTAGGTGGAACTAGGAGCCAGGATGCCCTGCAAGACTGCAGTGGCAAAGCCTGCTCTAGTTTTGGAGTATAATGGTAGGTGGTAGTGCTTGGAGAAGGTATGTACAGAACTGCAAGTGGCTGCTTCCAAAATATCTTTGGTAGGAACTCCTCTGAGGAAAGCTGCGGAGGTAGCTGTGGCCCTTGTGGAGTGAGATCTGATGCCTGTAGGTACAGTTTTGCCATGAAAAGAATAGCAAAAGCATATGCAGTGGGCTATCCATTTTGAGATTGTCTGTTTGGAAATTGGCTTTCCTTGAGCTCCTACAGCATAGGACACAAAGAGCTGTTCTGATTTTCTGAAAGGCTTTGTTCTGTCCAAATAATAACGTAGCTGTCTGTGGATGTCCAAGGAATGTAGTAATCTCTCCCCTTTGTTTTGAGGATTAGGGTAAAAGGTAGGTAAGTGTATGGCCTGATTCAAAGCTACCCTGGATACCACTTTAGGCATAAAGGACGGGTTGGTTCGTAAGGAAACTCTGTCCTGATGGAAGATGATAAAAGGCTGCACAGCCATGAGAGCTTGTAGTTCTGAAACTCTACGAGCTGAGGTAATAGCCAGAAGGAAAGCTGTTTTCCAGGATAAATATTGTAAATCTGATGAGGCAGCTGGCTCAAAGGGAGGCAAGGTCAGTTTTTCCAGAATGAAGTTGAGATCCCAAGCAGGCATTGGTTGTTTCCTTGGGGGTCTTAGATTCTTAGCCCCTCTGAGGAACTGTCTTAAGAGAGGGTGAGGGAATAAGGGTGGATCAGTGTTGTATTCTGCAGAAATGGCGGAGGCATGGATTTTGATGGAGGAAAATGAAAGTCCACTGCTTAGCAGCTCAGCTAGATACTATAGTATTTGAGGTAAATTCAGTTTTCCAGGATCCTGACCCTTTTTCTCATTCCAGACACAAAACCGTTTCCATTTTGCGGAGTAAGCTTTTCTAGTTGACGGCCTTCTAGCCTCCAAAATGACATCCTGCACCTCCTTGGAGAGTAGGGTCTGTTGTGATGCTAAGGAATCTTCCATGCGGCCAGATTGAGAGTTTTTAGCTGGCTGTGAAGAGTTTTGAAGCTGTGCTGAGTCAGGAGAAGAGGCATTAGAGGCAGGGGCCATGGTGGTGAATGCGTCAGGCTCCTCAGGAGTGGGTACCAGTGTTGCCTTGGCCAGTCTGGAGCAATGAGAATCATCTTTGGTCTGTCTGCTCTGGTTTTCAGTAGAACTTTGGGCAGCAGAGGAAGAGGTGGGAAGGCATAAACTGTCATTGATGTCCAACTGAACGAGAGAGCGTCCACTCTCCAGGCCTTTGGATGGAAAATCCTTGAGCAGAATTTTGTCAATTGGTGATTTTTGTGGGAGGCAAAGAGATCTATGTCTGGCCTTCCCCATGCTTGGATTATTTCTGTAAAAACTTTTGGATGCAACTTCCATTCGTGTGGATCTGTCATATTCCTGCTTAGGTTGTCTGCCAGCATGTTTTCCTTGCCTGGCAAGTACTGTGCTTGAAGTTCGATTTGTAATTCCAGGGCCATGTCCCAAAGTGACATGGCCAGCCTGCACAGGTGGTATGAATGGGTTCCTCCCTGTTTGTTTATGTACCACATTACTGTGGTGTTGTCTGTCCTTATCAATAAATGATCTGGATGCAGAAGGTCTTTGAAAGCTGTAATAGCATTTGTTACTGCTAGCATTTCCTTTTGATTGATGTGAAGGTGCTTTTCTTTTTGGGACCATTTGCCCTGAATGCACCGATCTGCCATGTGCGCCCCCAGGCATAGTCCGAGGCGTCTGTTGTGATGACTTGATTTGTTTGAGGCTTGCTGAATGGGAGACCTGTATTTGTTTGGCATGCCTGAGCCCTCCACAGAAATTCCTTTTGTAGACATGGAATTAGTGGTATTATTGTTTCCAAACTGTGGCTGTGTTGAGACCATAGGTTTTTCAGGTACCATTGAAGCTTCCTCATATGCAGCTTTGCACATGGGATTAGTAGGATGCAAGATGCCATGAATCCCAGAGCCTGCAGGATTTTCCTTGCAGTCAGTCTGGTGTAATTTGCTAGTGCTTTGAAGTATTGAGTTAGTTGCCCCTGCTTCTCTGGCGTGAGGTAGGCCATCTGGGTGTTTGTGTCCAAGTTGGCACCCAGGAAAATTATTTTCCGAGAGGGTATTAGCCTTGATTTCTTTTTGTTGACTGTGTATCCCAGGGAATTCAGCAACCTTATTACAAAAGCCAGATGTTTCAGAAGAATGTGCTTGCTGTCCACTTGGATCAGGCAGTCGTCCAAATATGGGTATATCTGTATCCCTTGAAGTCTGCAGTAGGCAATTACTGATGCCAGGCATTTCGTGAATACTCTGGGCGCAGTAGATAAGCCAAAGGGCAATGCAGAGAATTGATAATGGATTGAACCTGCAAGAAATCTGAGGTATCCTTCTGCAATTTTGTCTGATTGGGACATGCAGGTATAGGTTTATAGGTTCATACTAGGCTATCTGCCCAAGGGCATTTATAAGCCTAGCCCATAGTTATGTGGCTTTCGTCACCCCTTTAGTTTGAATAAAAACTATGCCTATCATTTTGCTGTGCCTCTGTCAAGCAGTGACACTGAAGTAATCCCTGGGGTATATCTGCAATCTCCCATCCATTGGTCAAGATTCCTCTTGAACAAGGTCAGAGAGGTGCTCTGCCTCACATGTACCGGGATTTTGTTCCACAGCATAGGGAGTCTCTGGGTGATGAATCTGTCCCTCCAGCACGCTCTATTTATAACCGTGTCAAGGTTTAAGTCTCCCGCCTTGTGGTTCTGAGGGATCTAGATTTTTGAGGTGAAGCATATTCATCAAATCTGGGTTTGACATGGCCTTATATGTCAGGCACAGGTCACCTCTGAGCAGGCGGTATGTGACTGAATAGAGCTGGAGTTCTTTCAGTCGGGCAGCATAAGACATATTTTGAGACCCTTTATCCTTTTGGTGAGGAACTTTTGGGGCCTTTCAAGCTGCAGCAGGTGTCTGGTCAGATACATTCCGAACGGGGCATTGTACTCAATCATAGGTCTAATGAGTGATGAGTACAGGGGGACGATGACCTCCCTTGATCTAGATGTGAATCCCTTCATGATCAGGTGGGCGATATAGAAGGTTTTCCTAACTACTTTAGCAACATGAGTGTCAAACGAAAGGCTACTGTCAACCTGGAGGTATGCCTCCTTGAGGTCCAATGTTACCAGCCAAGACTCCTTGCCCAGCATAGGAAGAAGCTGCTGTAATGTGAGCATCTTGAATTTTGGTACGATTAAGAAAGTGTTTAGGATGGATAGGTCCAATATAGGTCTCCAATCTTTTCCCTTCCTTGGTACCAGGAATAGTCTGGAATAAAAACCTTGACCTTGTTCGTGCGTAGGTACCTCTTGAACAGCTTTCATGTCTATAAGATCTGTTATCTGCTTTTGTGCCTCTGCCCTTTGATTGTGTGGCAGATTTGGCATGCCTCTCATTTTTGGAAGGGTGTGAACATGGAATCTGTAGCCTCTGTTTATAATGTCCAGGATCCATTTGTCCTTTGTGACAATATGCCAATTTTTTGAAAATAATGCCAGTTTTCCTCCTAAGGGTGCTGCCATTTGAATCTTGCTTGGCATGCAAAATGGAAAGTCATTGGGCTTGCTTTGTGAATGATTGCGAGTTATCCTCACCACCTCTTTGTGTAGAAGCTTGCCATTGTCTGCCTCTAAACGATCCTTGGGTTTGTCCTCTGCCCCTCGGGCGCCTGTATCTACCTCTCTGGGGTCTGTCCGTGGCTGGAAAGGACCAATTTTTGGAAGGCCAATTTCTACTGAAACGTGGGGGTTGTACCTGTAGAAAATCTTTCACAGTTTGCATTGATTTTGCCTTTTCCTCCATTTTCCTTAATACCTCCTCAGCATTAGCACCAAATAATACATCCTTTTGTAAAGGGGCATCTAGTAATTTAGCTTTGACATGATCAGGCAAGGTTTGTTCCTTGAGCCAGGCATGTCTACGTATGACTGATTCTGTAATAGCAGCTCTACATGAGGCCTCTAGAGCATCAAAACCACATTGTAAGGTATGCTTACCCACTTGTTCTGCACTATGCATCAAATCCTGCAACTCCTTCAAGTCTGGTTGTTCAGGTTGTGACATTTTACTTTTCAATTGTGATAAAAACTGTTGGTATTTTAGCATATGAAACTGGCAGTTTAAGGCCCTCATGGTTAAGGTAGCCGAGGTATATACCTTTTTTCCCCACCTTTCTAAGGATCTGGAATCTCTTTCGGAAGGTAATGGACTTTTAGCAGTGGAGGCCTTAATTCCCTTGGGGCCCTGTGAGATGGTTTCTGGGTCAGCAGCATGGCTTTTGTATAGAAATTGGTGTGAGTCAGGAACCCTGTAGTACCTGTTCGGCTTGACTGGGGCTGGAGGCAGAGAATCCGGGTTAAGGCAGGCCTCCGAGTAAACATCATCTAGGATGTCCAAGACAGGGGGTAGAGCCAGAGGCCTGTGCTGAGGTAGCAAGAGAAATTCCCTAAGCCTTTTCTTGGAATCTGAATAATCCTGGCCTTCCCAGTGGAAGTGTTCCCTTAAGGTATGCAAAGTTTCCTCAAATGAATAATCCTCTGGGGGGGATACAGAAGGAATGGACTCCTCTGCATTAGAGTCTTCAAAAGGGGAGTAAGAATGTTTCTGATCATCAGAGTGCTCTGAAATAATGCAGCCCTGATCGGAGGAGGGGGATTCTTCCTCCACTCTGGGCCTTTTGTCCGGTGGAGGTTGAGAACCCCTGATAAGAGAAATTAAATCCTCAGCCATTTTAAGCATCTGTTTTTTAGGCATGGGGCCTGGAGATGGGCTTTGTGTAGCTTGTCTCTTAGAATGCATGGCTGCTTTAGACTTAGTGAAGGCCTTAATGGAAAAGAAAAAGAGGAAGGTCTGAAGACACCTTGAGTGGAGGTAGACCTATTCACATTTTGAGGTTCAACTCCAGGAGTGGCTTCGGTATCTGTAGTCTGGGTTTGGGCCGAGGAGCCTGTGACCTCGGGCACAGGAGACACCGCCAATGAAGTGTCGTCAGTAGTCAGGGGCTGCGTAGGCGCCTCGCTGAGAACCGAACCAGGTGTAGTCGGCTTTGGCGTGGTGTCGGTAGAGGCCACGGACCTCATGTGTCGGTCCTTATCTTTGCGTTTTTTAGACAAAACTGTAGTCAGAGTATACGACGACATAACGTAGTTAAATGTTTTTCCAAAATAATGCTGGGCGAATTCCGCCCGACACTTAATGGTGCGTTTGTTGAATGTAGCACAAAAACGACAGACCGAGACGGCGTGGTCTGGGCCTAAACAAGGTATACAGAGGGAATGGAAATCCTTATGCGGTATTTGCTTCCCACATGAAATACAATTATTAACTTTGTCTGACATCGGTCTGAGGCAAGAAAAGTTTCCCCAACGGGGTACTTGGCTTTCAAGAAGACTTCGGTTTCCAAATTTTCGTAATTTCAGGAGCTGGCCGACCGGCACTTTAAAGCCTTTAAAGGAGGCTTAGACTTAGCTGAGGGTTTAATGCTTAACTGAGTAGGTCTGAAGACTCCCTCTGTAGCTGTGGGTTGCTCAGCTACTCCAGATCCCTCTGAAAGGTTAGTCTCGGTAGGCTGAAGAACCTGTGCGTCCGACGGCCCAGCCATCTCCACGTGGGAGTCAGAGGTGGCTTGTGGTTCTACAAAAGCGGTAGTCAGGGGTTGCGAAGGCGTCTCGCTGAAAACCGGAGAACCGGTGACTGGCTTAGAAGAGGCTTCATCGTCAGTTTTGGGCCTCGGATGCCTATCCTTGTCTTTGCGCTTTTTGTGTATTCTGGTCGTCGCAAGTTCTGACGGCATGGTATAATTGAATTTTCTAACAAAATAATGTCGGGCAAAATCAAACCGACGTTTAGTAGTGCGCTTGTTTAACCTAGTACAAAACCGACAACCAGTGACGTTGTGGTCAGGGCCTAGGCATGGGATACAACAGGAATGGAAATCCTTATGAGGTATTTGCTTCCCACAAGAAATACAGTTATTAACTTTTACTGACATCGGTCTGAGGCAAGAAAAAGTTTCCCCAACGGGGTACTTAGCTTTGTAGAAGACTTTGATTCTGGATTCGGAATGAAAATCTCAGGAGACGGCTGACTGGCACTTGCGAACTGATTTTGCTTCGGGCACCGCACGGCAAGAAAGACTGAAGAAAATGGCGTCGGCTGCATCTTATATACACCTGTCGCACTGATGTCAGGGAGGAGCCGACAGCAACCAACGCCGGACCAAGACTTTGGAACTCAGGCCAACTGGGGAACCGCCTGACGGCAGGATAACCCAAGTGCAATGACTACAGCAGTGTAACACGAACATCTGAAAATGATTGGTTCCTAGCTGGAAGGAGTGCCCATCCATCTTGATATGGTAGTACGCGTCCTGAAGGTCTATCGAGCACATCCAATCGTTAGCCTGCAGGTAGGGCAGGATGGATTGAAGAGTGACCACCTGGAATTTCATCTTGGCCACTGACAAGTTCAAGGTGGATAGATCCAGAATGGGTCTCGGGTCCCCTGTTTTATTAGTCACTAAAAATAATCTGGAGTAAATGCCTGATCTGGATTAGTCTAGGGGGACAGGTTGGATGACTCATTTTCTTAGCAGCTTTTCTGTCTCTAGTGCTTCTTCCTCCCTTTGCGCGGGTGGGACGTCTGGGAGGTGTTTCGGTGGCAGCGGTGGTTCAGTGAATGAGATGGAATAACCTCTGGATATGATTTGCAACACCCGACAGTCTGATGTTATGGACTCGCATGCTGTTGGGTGTAGTGATAGGCGCCCTCCAAATGCCTCCAGAGATGAGCAGCTGGGCAGCCCTTCAGGGCTGCTGCGCAGGTCTATCGGGGAATGGTTCTCTGGACACAAATTTCCTTGGGCCCCTCTGCCTCTAGGGCAGAATCTGTCATAACCCCCTCTGCCTCTGGGGGAAGGCAAGTCCTGAGTGTCCTGGGAAAACGCCTGAGACTTTCGGAACCACATCTTCTTCTTCATCTCTCGCTGACTACTGGAAAAGGATCTTTGAGGGGAAGAGAAGCAGATCCCGACGGCAGACAGTGTCTTCCCGTCCTCCTCACTCTGGACCAAGATCCCTCAAACTGACTTCCCAAAAAGGGAAGAACCGTCGCATGGAGTGTTTGTGAATGACTCCTTTAAGGGTTCCGAGTATTGACAAAGCTGGAGCCAGGCATGGCACCTGATGATAACGCATGAACCGGCTACCCTAGCGGCTCCTTCCGTAACATGGGAGAGGAGGCGAACGGACGTATTTGCTACTGCCTTGAGAGTGGGCATTCAAGTGGACAACGTCCTCTTGTCCTCACCCGACATGGACTCAGGGGTCGACTCAACGATCTCCTTGACCAAGTCTCGCTGCAGCCAAATCACATGTGCCATGTAATTCAGTGCTCTCGCAGAGAAGGTCGCTGAAGCGTACACCCACTTCCCAAACCGGTTCATCGCTCATGAGTCTCGGTCTGGAGGAACGACCAAAGAGCTCTCCTGTGCCAGCTCTTTCTTTGTGGCCACTACCACCACCATAGCATCAACTGGGGACCCCTTGTACCAATATGTCCTGTCTGAGGGTGGGCTGAGGACTTTATCAGGGCACTTGGGAATGGGCACCACCGTGTCTATCTAGTTCCTTCCACACCAGAGATGTTATCAGGTCCACAAGTGGATCTGCGGGAGGGGACACCCAGGAAGTAGATGGGCATGTGCCGAATGCCTCGAGGAACACTGACTCATCTGAGGTTGGTTTTGGGCTGACCGCCCCCCCCCCCTGCTGGCGAAGTAGTTACATAAAGTCTCCAAAGGATACATCCTTGGGGGGTGATCAGAGGGGGGACTTTTCCACTTCCTCCAAATCAGTGTCTTGAGGTGAGGGAGCAAAAACAACAGCAAAGCAACAGCAGCAAATACAATGAAGAACAAAGACCAGGAACCCAGTGAATAAAATGTATTCCTCTCTGACGTCTCGGCATACACTGCCTCTTCCTGGAGTACACAATTACGTCACATCACACACTTGTTTTATATACACTACTAAATAGGCAATTAAACAATAAAGTCATTAGTTAATATCATGAAACACTTAAAAAGCATTTAAAGTAATACATGCCACTTAAAATCAACATTCATACCCTTTGGAAACAAAGTATCAAACTTTAATATATACACTGCTTCTTTATAAAGAAGTTTATTCTTGCTGACGCCACCCCCCCCCTCTCCAAAAAAAACACACACTATTTTTTCTAAAATTGTGGCTAGTAAACCATGAACAGAACTACTATGTGCTCCCAAAAAATGTTGTGCCACTGAACTCGGTTCCTTTTTATTTAATATATCACGAACATGTTCTAATAGCCTTATTTTAAAAGCTCTTTTGGACTCACCCACATAAAACTTATTGCAAGGACATCTGAGGGCATAAATAATGCTCTCAGTGTCACACCTATAGTTTCCACAAACTTCAACTTTTCGACCATTTAAGAGTCCAAAATAAGGCACAATAAAATGTGTATGCCTTGCATTTGCCACATCCTACTGTCCCTTTTATACTTAATGGCTCATGTAAGACCTCCTTGGGTCTGCAGAACTTAGATTTCACCAAAACGCTCTTGATATTCCTATCCACTCTATATGAAGCAACAAGTTTATTAGGCATCCATGAACGTACAGCCTTTAAATTTGATAATAGTTGCCACTGTGTTTGTACTCTCAGAAAACTTATTACTGAATCCGCTATATGTGGTTACAAAATACATTTCACAACCAGATTCAATATTGTTATTTAACTTGAAAACTCTCTTCCATTTTTCTATTGTTTCCTATATACTCTTTATTGAATCTAGACCATGCCTTAGCAATTATATCTTCATCATACCCACGCTTTTTGAACATCTCAAAAGTATAACCTCTCTCTCGTAAAAAAATCTTGTTATTTATAAAGAAGCAGTGTATATATTAAAGTTTGGTACTTTTATTTTAAGTGGCATGTATTACTTTAAATGCTTTTTAAGTGTTTCATATTAACTGATGAATTTATTGTTTAATTGCCTATTTAGTAGTGTATATAAAACAAGTGTGTGATGTGAAGTAATTGTGTACTGCAAGAAGGCAGTGTATGCCGAGACGTCAGAGAAGAATAAAATTTATTACTTGGGTTCCTGGTCTTTGTTCTTGAGGTGCGGGACTCTGGTGGGGAGTCCATGTGCCTCCTCTTAAACGTTCGTTTGCGAGGAACCTCCTCAGTGAGACTCTCTGGGGAGGACCCGCAAACATCCTGCTGCTCTCTCACTGGAGCTTCCTGAGGCAAACCATGCACAGGCTGTACCAGAGATGGTAAGATGGTCGGAACCGCCCCCAAAACACAGGAAGTCGAGATGGAGTCAGAGGAAGAGATGGTTAAGGGTCTCTCCACCATGTCAAATCCGAAGGAGAACGGACCTCCTGAGAAGTACCCAAAGGAGCCAATCCTCTCTGACCCAACAGGGGAGTCAGAGCAGAGACTCCAGGAGCCAAGATACTGAAGGGGATACTGTGCTCTGACACACTTGGAGCAGACAGCACCCCTTCGGATCCAACCCCAAGGCTATGTCTCCGAGAGCTCGGATTTGAACTAGTCGGATCTGACACACTTAAGGCAATGGCCGGTGTCGAGGTAAAAGGTATCATCGGCACCCCTCGACCCTGAGGGTCCTCTGATCCAGGGGCTCCAAAACAGAAGGCCAGATCGGAGAAGGAGTGAAGGCATAAAGAACGGTTGTGAGCTGATCCCTCCAGAGGGAGAGGGGACAGGCAAGACCCCCATCTAATGCTGGGTGCAGACAAACCTCCGCATCATCTTATTCATCCCTGCTTCACTTGGGCTCTGGGTGGAGAGGGAGGACGATGACACCGATATGGAGTGCCGATGAGGGGACACCCATACACGTGACCGGATCCTTAACTCCTTCGGCTCTGTGGAAAACGTCGGAGAATGGAGCCGGGGAGATACAGGCCTAGAGATAGGCTCAGACTTCGGCGGCAGGCTGGTCGGGGCCGAGCGGTCAGGGGACCGCTTCTTTGGCCTATCCTTCTTAGGCTTCTCTGCCTCCTGGACCTCTTGGCAGGAGTATGAGTCCCAGAAGCCAGGGAAGAGGAAGAAGCAGATGCCACAGCAGCGGTAGGAGGCATAGCAGCCGCTACCACCCCTGAAGAGGGAAGCAGGCCCTTTATGATCAGTTTATCCCTCCTGTCCTTGAGCCCCCTGGGATTAAACTCGGCACAGATAGGACAGGAGGTTTGCAGGTGGGCAGCTCCCAAACACACTAAGCAGCTCCCAAACACACTAAGCACAGAGTGTGGCCATCGGCTGGGGAAGCTTATGGCCACAAACTCTGTTTAGGAGTCTCAGACGTGACTCTAAACAGGCTCAGACACACAGACACTCGCTCTTCACTAAAGGATAGAGAAAGTTAGAAAGAGCAGGACTTTTTTAAAACACGACAACTGCGCAGGAAGGTAAAAGAACAGTAAGAGAGAAAAAAATAGAACAGAGCAAAAAAACGCCTACAACAACCAACAATTAGCTGAGTACCCAGACCATGATGCTTCCATTGGCAAATACGATCTGAAGGGAGGGAGGAAGGAGACAGGGGGCATTATGGGTAAGGGGAGGAGTTGAGACCAAGGATCAGATGCTGGTGATGCGGCTGTGTCGGATCCAGTAGGGATCCATAACCCACAGTTGAAGACCAAATTAAGTAAACTACTTCAGATGTGCAGTCAGTTACTGAAATAACCACATTAGGTTTGTGTATTATATAGTTCTGGATCCAGCAGGTCTAAGAACTATACTCTGACAAAAAGCTGAACACCTAAAATGTGGATGCTGAAAAGCACACCTGTCACGTCTTTCATATAGCTTTATACTAACAGAAATGCGAGCTTACTATTAAGTCATTAGCAAGCCATAAAAATGCTTACTATAGATTGCCATGTCAAAGAGGGCTTACTGCTCCACCTAATTAAATGATTTAGTCTCACAAAAGATAGAAAAATAAATACTCCACACAGGGGTGGACTGCATAAAGCCCTTTGTAATTTCCAATATGTGGTTCTGCACCCACATCTCACACCTCACTTATTCCAACTCCAAGATCACCAGTGCCACTGAACATTCAATTATTTTGCTAAAGTGTTGCTCACTTAGCTTTCGGTCCATACATACAGATGTATACCTTCACACACCTAACAAGTTGTACTCTCATTACTCTTTTTAGGAAAACTGATTTCACTTTGCTTTTTTATACTACAGTTTCAGCGACTTGTGCCCTCCTCACTTTGGCTTTATATATTTGTATTGAGCCTGGAATTTTTCTGCAAATACGTTGCCAGGGTGTAGCACCTGTTTGTATTAAACTACTTCACTACAATATTACAGTCCTCCTATCCAGCTGAGTAAGCAGTAATGTAATTACCATAGGCACTGTTGAGGTAGCAAAAGATAGTTAAATTATGAACATTATAAACTCAAAATGTTATTAGGGTATGTAAATAATGCATGACATTATGAAAATGTAGCAGTGCAATAGTATACTTCCTTTCTCGGGTACTACACAGAAATGTAGACAGTGACAACAGCTCAGGAACACAAAGACCCAAATGTATACCCACCAAGCAGGCACAATAACCACCCATAAAAAGCTGCCAGAGCCATCTAACTGGAATCTAGCTTATGTTTCTGCGAAATGTAAATTTAGAAAACAACATGTCTGAGGGTTTTTATTAAAATAAAATTCTTGTAAGTGTGTGAGGGAGGTTCCAATGTTGTTAAGAAAAAAAATGTACAAGGGCTTACTACCCCACCTAATTAAATGATTTAGCCCGTTGAAGGTTGGGCGTCGAGCTGGCACCTCGGCACCCGTAAAAAAAAATCTACTGCCAATCATTAGCGGACCGGAGTTCTGCTGTGGCGACCCCTAACAGGGAAAAGCCGAAAGAAGAATCTCACAAAAGAGAAAAATAAATACTCCACACAGAGGTGGACTGCGTAAACCTACCAAACATTAGTGGATGCATACATCACAAAAGCTAGAAACAGACATTCAAAAAAAGAGGTCATATATATATGTTGGAATAATGGCTTCTTAACATAATGTCGGCACTTTCCATATTATTATTATTACTACTATTACTATTAGTATTATTATATCCAGTTTGATTACCGGGGAAGTCCACTGGGCCCAGAGAGCCCGTTTTCACTGGAGGCCCAGGGAGAAAAGCTCCATGAAACAGATTACAGTAAAGACAGCAGTCCAATAAAAATAAGGTACAACTACAAATACATATCAAATAATACAAAGTGTGAGCAATATTACCCGTAGTGGGAAAACATCATGCAGATACGTTTCAACAAATTCACACAGTTAAAGTCGAAGTCAAAAGCTATTTAGAGTATATTATAGGTTTGGTGGGAGTGAATAATATGTAAATTATCTCAGGAGTTCTTTCTACTGAATTCATGTCTTTCATACCATGGAATGTGAATGGTGTCATGGGTATAGACAAAAAAGGAAGGAATAGTTCATTAAATTAAGAAATGCAGAGAGAAAATAGCAATGCTGCAGGAGACACATTTGGAAAGAACTAAGCATGTGCATTTAAGAAAGAAGGATTTCAGGATAGATATTTAGCAGAATCAGGGGAAAAGGAAACTAGGGGTACTTATATTAATTGCTACAGGGGCTCCAATGATGGAAGAAGGGAAAAATAATAATGGCAGATTTGTGGTAGTAAGGGGCTAATGGCAAGGGATGAGGATTATGATGGCATGGATTTATATTCCGCTTAAAACTATTACAGAGCTTAAAAATCAGGATAAATAATCAGCTTTCAGCAAGGAATATAACTTATAGGTGGGGACTGGAATTTCATTTGCAAGAATGAGGATTATCTGGGGGCATAGAAGGGAAAATATAACAAAACAGGGTAGATTTATTAAGAAATTTATGAAAATATTTGGTATGAAAGACATTAATTCAGTAGAAGGAACTCCTGAGATAACTTGCACATTACTCACTCCTACCAAACCTATACCACCACCTCATACTGGAAAAACCACCACTTCCAAAAATTCTTGCCTTAACCACCTCATTAACCACTTCCTAACAGTATGGGGATATACAACCTAACCCTGGCCCATCACAATTAACCACCTATACTCCCCCCCCCCTCCAAAGACATTTTCTGTCACTATAAACATGCATAGTGTTTGCATTAAAATCACTAACTTCCATGCATGGCTAACACTTTACTCTCCCAACGTAGTTAAAGTCACTGAAACCTGGTTAAAGCCACAAATTAAAGACTGAAATAGTCCCACCAGGTTATAATATCCTAAGAAATGACAGAGCCCATAAAAAAAGGACAGGGAGTAACACTAATCTACCACAATGCCCATGTCATATCTCCCTTAGTCAAACTAGTGCCATCCTTTGATAATGCTGAATTTCTTTTGTAACAATTGTTAATGTCTGTTATGTACTTCGCAGATGATAAAGATTCTAGTTGTCTAGTGATGTACTATGTTCTTCATTTGTAACTATGTTTGCAATTTTTAATTGCTATGTTGATTAAATTGTTAATTGCAATGTAAAGCCAATGTAACTACTGTCTGTAATATTTTAACTGTGGAGCTTTTCTCCCTGGGCCTCCGCTGAAAATAGACCTATGTCCAGTTGGACTCTCCCAGTCAACAAATGTTAATAAATAATCACTTCCCTGCAGCTAAATAAATCAAAACAAATCCTTGTGTCAGTAGTCTACATATCTCTTGGCCAAATCACTACCCTTGAAAACTTCCTTTCTTGGACAACTGCTAATATTAGCGATGAAACTGTAATTATGGGAGACTTAAACATTACTTGGCAAACTCTTATGACCAACTCCCCAGAAAATGCCATCAACCTCCATGGCGTCACACAACTCATTACCACCCCTACCAGGTTGCAAAACAACAAACCCTCAGGCAGACTGGATCATGACATCAGAGCCCCACAACTACACTAACTCAAACATACTCCCAAACATCCTAATCGACCACCTACCAGCTTATACACACAGAATCTGCCAACAAGATTCCAAATCTCTGACATACAAAACAATTAGAAATCTTACCAAACATAACCAGACATTTAACGATATCTTAAAATCAAATCAACTGGTACTGCCCTAAAAAGTTTACCTCTAAATAATGTCATCCACCACTTTAACAAAGTCTTTCTTGATACTCTTAATAGCTTAGCCCCTATACACAAAAGAATAAAAAGTAATCATGCATCTTGGCTTATCACAACCACAGAAAAATGATGCAAACTAGAAACCAAGCTTGGAAAAACTGGGTTAAAAACAAAAGCGATACCAACCTACTAATATACAAACAACTACACAACAAATGTAAAAAGTTAGTTACCTCTGACAAAAAATATATATATATTTTTCTAAACAACTTACCAACCAAAACAAAAACCCAAACAGGTTCTGGGACTCTAAACCCTGGATCCACTCAAAATCCCTTACCAGTCTCTGATAAACATCCCACTGAAATAGCAAACATCTTCAACTCACATTTTATAGACAGCATGCTTAAACTTATAAATAATCCTAGCCCACCACAAAACCCATCCCAACTGACCCACCAGATAATCTTAGCAACATAAAACAAACCTACCACACACATTATTCACACAGCTACCACTTCAACACCTACTTTTACTCTACCGCCTATTCCCACCTCTCTAATACATACACTTCTTAAATTAAAACCTTGCTCCCTCTCCTTCTTAAATTAAAACCTTGCTCCCTCTCCTTACACAACCTCCCTTCAGATTACCTAAAACTCACTGCAGACTATTGCCTATCTGGTTAGTATATTAACCAGGCAATCACTGAATCTGAAGTCCCACATATATGGAAAGAATTGTAACTCCCCTACATAAAGGGGGAAATCCCAATGAACTTATAAACTATCATCCTATCTATACTTGAAAAGTGTATTCACATGCATCTACTCAAATATCTTTCCAAAAATAATCTCATTCTTTCGTCTCAATATGGATTTTGTCCAGGACACAGTACATCCACTGCACTTACAATTTTCAAAGCTACTGTAAACAGAGTCTTGGATGCAGGTCAGCTAACCTCAGTTATCTTATGGACATATCCAAAGCATTTGATACAGTATCTCAAAGGGTCTATATCACTTCCACGAAACGGCAGAAGTTCGAACACCATATGTTCGAACTACTAACCTCGAAGTGCAAAACCATCGAAGGCTTAGAACAGCGATTTTTTCCCAGGGGAAAAAAAAAAAAAAATCGCTATTCCAAGAAAACACACACAACAAGCACACCAAAATAAATAATCCACACATATACACTTCACAAAACCCTACTTCTAACCCTACACTAAACTGTACATACACTACTATCTATCCACTTACCTTAACCCAAACACTAACCCTAAGGTCTGTAACTATCGCACACTCACCTTACCCGCTCCCTAACCCTAACTATCGTACACTAACCTTAACCTGGTCCGTAACCTTCGCACTACAGTGGAGGGAATAGCGAAGCCGCAGAAACGGCCCACTGAATTCTTTCCCTGGGAAAGAATTTGGGGTTCCGCAGCTTCACGATAATCAGTTTTCGAACTTCACAGTTCGAAGATATGGTGTTCGAACTGCTGAAGTTTCAATGACCTGATAGGAACCCTCATCAAAAACTAGTACAACAACTTTCCAGTTTGGGATGCTCACCGCCAACTCTAAAATGGCTTGTCAACTACTTAACAAATAGATTATTTTGCCAACGAACACATTGTTTCCTATTACAATATCTGAAATAAAATCAGAGTACCCCAAGGTTCCATTCTTGGACCCCTACTTTTCAATATTTTTATTAACATTCTCCATACTGCCTCTCTTGAAAGTAAACTTATTCAATATGCTGATGACGCCACCATAATCTCCTCCTCCAATAACCTTCAGCATCTCCTAAAAGTGACTCAAAAAACTGCTTTCTCTGCTGTTGAAACTTGGTTAAAATGACGCACAATTACTGCTAAACCCCAAAAAGACCAAACTGTTAATGTTCATCCCTAAACCTCTTCTGCATGACTTCAAAAATATTTTCTCTAAATAACATAGAAATTGAAATCTTAACACAGGCAAAACTACTGGGCATCACCATTGACAAACTCACCTTCGAATACCATATACTAAACACCATTAAAAATACACACTTTAAAACTGATTAACTCTATAGGCACAAACTTCATTGAAATCCCCACCAAAAAAAACGCTCACCAATACATAACTTACTCCCCTCCCTATTATACAGAGACCCCATCCTAATAAAAGACATGTATCTCTCAAAAACAAACTACAGTAACATTACTATAAAATCGCCAATTTGCAACTAGCCTATCTTACCATACATATCATTGTCATGCCTTTAAGACATTAAATTGGCTAGACTTCTCCCAATACCTTAGCTATGTATAACTAACCCAGGTTCATAAACTAATATACAAACCAGACCGTTACCCAGCTCTAAAGCCCATCATACAACCTTACAACCCATCCAGAATTCTCTGCTCCACTAACAAACAACAACTCTTAAAAATATACAAACCAAATAAAACAGCTGACAAAAGCCTATACTTTTCCTCTATTTCAAGACTCTGGAATACCCTCCCCTCACACATTAGCATCTTAGACTCCTTTAGGACCTTTAAATTCACTTTAAAAAAACATCTTATCAACACCCATATCTGCCCCTGCTCTCCCCACTAAAACTCACATACTCTACTCTGACTTTATAGTTCCTATCTCATACTACCCAATTTGTTTTTTTCATACGTCTCTCCTCTACTTCAATATGTCTTGTCCTGTTTCCCCAGACGCAATACTTGCACTACCCACTATCTCTCAGCATCCCCCCCGACTATCTTCTAAGGCTAACTAGTCTCCTCCTTAGCAAGCTATCTCCCTGCTCCCAATGACATATACATTAAAACGTTATTTTTCCTCTTACTCTTATCCCACACCCTCCATCATCTCCCTCTGTACACTATCACCCCCACTACCCTCCAAACAGCTCTTCCCTCAGCTATTACACTTCTTCCCTCTACTATTACACTCCCTCCATTTCAATAATCCTTATCTGAAACCAACTCTATAAAACTCTAAAAAAAAAAACTGTAAATGTATTACTCTTTACAAAATAAGCCTATTATGTGCATTTCTGAATGCAGCAAGGTACTACTACTTACCTAATGAATGAATCAACCATACCACATAAGTAAATTTCTGAGTTAGAATATATCTACTTAGCTAAACAATATTTTTCTGTATCCAAATATAAATCAAGATGTATAATTACCTGTAATGTTTTATGTATTTTATGTGGAGCTTTTCTCCTGCGGCCTCTGCTGAAAATTGGTTTCTCACCCAGTCAACAAATGTCAATAAATAAATAAAATTCTCCAAGGTACAATAACTGGGCTAGACTACAGAGAAATTATATTTCACAGGAACACATGCATTTGACTGAGAATTTTGACAGCTCAATAACTATTTCAGACTATACACCAATAATTAAGATAAAAATGCGGAATAATGAAGTAAAGATGAGATAGTAGTGCTCATATCTCTAAACAATCGTAAATATTAACATACTCAGTGACAAATCAAGAAATAATTAGAGACAATCTGGACACTTAAAATATTAGTACTTTTAACTTGAAATATTGACAGAACAGAGTCTGAATTGACATACGTTTCTGAAGTATATAACTAAATTTACTGTCATTATTTATAAAAAAAGAAGTTATGTACTTACCATAACGTTACATGTTTGTAGTCCATCTCACCCTTCATTCCTACATATGGGTTAGGAGCCCTCGGCCGATTATAAAGCTCAAAGTCTCCAAGTTGGCTCGTGGTAAGTGAGGTATCCCATAATGCATCACTAACAATCCCCAGATCTTGTTTGGTGCTATCCCAGGAAGAATTCAGAGAAATATATATCAGAAAGAAAAAAAACAATAGAGAAAGGTCTCCAACCATGAAAAAGTGGGAAATTTGTTTCCACCATATCCTCTGAGGACTATGGACTGGGGTAGAATGAAGGGCAAAATTACTACAAACATGGAACGT
This sequence comes from Protopterus annectens, assembly GCF_019279795.1. Taxonomy (NCBI): domain Eukaryota; kingdom Metazoa; phylum Chordata; order Ceratodontiformes; family Protopteridae; genus Protopterus; species Protopterus annectens. The sequence continues at coordinate 693,060,571 of NC_056748.1, read as the reverse complement.
TATGGTAAGTACATAACTTCTTTATGTTCTATAGTCCTACCTTACCTTCATTCTTACATATGAGACAGCTTCCCTAGCACCTTTTTCTCGGGTGGCTCATGGGAATATACTCCTGAGTTCTGTGGAACCAAAACAAGCTGTCCCTGGAGGCCAAATGCAGTTTGTAATGAATAATAAAGGTATGTGAGGTCGCCCAAGTTGCAGCTGCACATATACTGTCCATTGGGATTCTAGCTTGAAAAGCTGCTGATGTTGATACTGATCTGGTTGAATGACCTTTAACTTTAAAGGGAAGTTCCTTGCCGTTGGATGAATAAATAAATGAAATGCAATTTGAAATCCAATTAGATAATGGGATCTTGGAAACTGATATTCCTTTTCTTGTTTCCGAGAAGGAAATTAATAACTGGTCAGACTTTCTGAATTCTTTAGTTCTATGGAGGTAGAATCTCAATTGTCTATGTACGTCAAGCTGATGAAAAGTATATTCTGCCTTGTTGGTATGGTTAGGGAAAAAGACTGACAACTCATTAGATTGATTAATATTGGTTTGAGAGCAGCTCTTAGCAGCAAAGGAGGGATTGGTTCGAAGAGAAACTCTGTCTTTATGGAATATCAGATAAGGAAGCTTAGTTGAAAGGGCTTGCAGTTCTGAAACTCTCCTGGCTGAAGTGATAGCCACGAGAAGAATGGTTTTCCAAGTGAGAAATTTTAAATCACATGTTGAAGTAGGTTCAAAGGGGTGTGAGGTAAGTTTTGAAAGAACAAAATTCAAATCCCATGGAGATATGGGTTCTTGAAAAGGAGGCCTCAGTAAGGAAGCGCCTTTTAAAAAGGCCTTTCACAATCTGTGAGCCATAAAGGTAGGTGCATGTCCTAAATGGAAGCTGGAGATAACTGCTAGCTGAACTTTGTGTCAGCAGCTGATCCCTGTTGGAAAGTTCCACGAGGAAATCTAAAATAGAAGGAATAGAAGCTGTATAAGGATCTATCTTTCTAGTCTGTGCCCAAAAAGAAAATCTTTTCCACTTACTAGCATACAATTTTCTAGTAGACAGTTTATGAGATGACATTAAAATATGTGTAACTGCTGGGGAAAAATCATGAAGCCTGACTAGGGATGGAAGTGGAGCAGCCAAGCTGTCAAGTTGAGGGTATGGAGACAGGGATGGAACGGCCCTGACATACGAGCCTGCAGGTCTGGAACTGGGTCCAGAGTCCATGGATTGTCCAGAAGATGAGGCCCGAGAAAGGGGAACCAAATCTGACAAGGCCAGTAAGGAGCAATGAGAATCATTCTGCTTTCCAACGTATTTGCTTTCAAGATGACTTTCAAAATTAATGGGAAGGGAGGAAAAGCATAAAGGAGTCTAGAGGGCCAACTGTGGACGAGTCCATCTCTCGGTGTCTCCCCCGGAGGGAGAACGAGGGTAAAGTAGCTGCTGCATTTGGCATTCATTGGGGTGGCAAAGAGATTGTGGCAAGGCTGACCATCTGCAGAAGATCTTTTCCGTCACTTTCTAGTTCAGAGACCTGCTGAGCCTGTCCACTATCACACTGGCTTTCCCTGGGATGTGTGTTGCAACTAGAAAGTGTTGGGAAGATACTGCCCACTGCCAAACTCTGAGATCCTCTCGACAAAGGGGGTACAATCTGGTCCCTCCTTATTTGTTTATATACCATACCACTGACATATTGTCTGTTTGGATTGCAATTGTCCCAAGAGGAAGAAAGTTGTGAAGTGCTTGCAACACTAGAAGCACTGCTCATCTCCAGAACATTGATATGCAAGTGAGCCTCGTGATACTGCCATGTGTCTTGGACAGCTCTTCCCAGGAAATGCCCCCCCCCCCTACCCTATCTGGGAAGCATCCGTGGTCACAGTAACAACTGGCTGACAAGGAACAAAAGGTCTGCCTATTGTTAATTGATTGGACTGAGTCCACCAACAAAGGTCCCTTTTGCAGGATTCTGTTATTAGGATAGGATGAGACAGAGAAAGTTGTTGCAGAGACCACTGGGAGAATGGTAACCATTGCAGAATTCTCATATGTAATCTGGCTAGTGGAACCAGGGTTATCGTAGAGGCCACAGTCCCCAGCAATTTGAGTACTGTCTTTGCTTTGACTGTGTTGAGGAAGGAGATGCCATACTTGTTGTCTGAGATTCAGAAGTCTGTCTGATGGAAGTTGAGCTGTCATTGAGACTGTGTATTTCTGCACCTATAAAAGTCACATACTGAGAGGGTGACAAGGCAGATTTTTGCCAGTTTATAGTTGTACCTAGATGAGTACAAACTTGTATAGTTGTGTCCCTGGCTTGAAGAAGTAGATGCTTGGTGGTGGCAGTCAGGAGCCAGTCGTCCAGGTACGGAAACACTTGGAATCCCAGATGTCTCAAGTGAGCCTTTACTACTGCTATGCATTTGGTGAACACCCTGGGGGCCGTGGTGAGACCAAAGGGCAGAGCACGAAACTGGTAATGACTGGCTCCCAGCCGGAAGCGTAAGTGACTCCTTGATGCTCTGTCCAATTTTATGTGGTAGTACGCATCTTGGAGGTCTATGGAGCACATCCAATTGTCTTTCCCTAACAGGGGGAGTATAGACTGCAGTGTCACCATTCAGAACATGGACTTCTTCACTGATTCATTTAATTTGCTGAGAACCAAGATGGGTCTCCAGTCCCCTGTTCATTTTGGCACTAAAAAGAATCTGGAGTAAGTTCCGAATCCTATCTGCTCTCCGGGGACGGGTTGGATGACTCTCTTGTGAAGCAACTTTTGAATTTCTGTTGTTGCTTGATCCCTGTGATTGGGTGGAACATCTGGAATTTTGTTGGTCTGATAGGGTGGAAAAGAAAAGGGTATGGAATATCCTCAGGAAATTACTCTTTCTACCCACTTGTCTTTGGTGATATCATGCCAGGATTCTGGGTACAAAGATAAACGACCCCCGACTGGCTCCAAAGACGCACAGCTGGGCCTCCTTTCAGGAGCACTGATGGGGTCATCTATGAAAGGAATTGCGGTCTCCCTCATTTTGCGGACCCCCCCCTGCCTCTAGGACATAGTCTACCATTATTTCCTTCCTCCCTCTACCTCTGGGGAAGGAATCACCTCGTGTGTTTGGGAAAAAATCTCAGCGATTTTTTGAACCACATCTTTCCACCCCTCTGCCCTTTGGGGTAGGGTCTAGCGGGAACAGAAAAATGTACTCCAATGGCAGAGAAAGTTTTCCCTTCCTGCTCGCATCTGGTGAGTGTGTCTTTAACCTTTGGTTCAAAAAGTGAGGAGCCGTCAAAGGGGGCATTGGTGAATGTAGACTTGAAGGGCTTGCAAAATTACACCAGTGCATCCAGGAGTGTCTCCTGAGGGAAACTCCTGAACCCGCAGACCTAATCGCTCCATCTGCTGCCTAAGATACCAGCCTCAAAGAGGAGTTAACAACAGAGTTAAGAGCAGTAATCTTTTCAGGCACGCCATCAGTTAAGGTACCTTGGAGAGTATCTCCTAGTTCCTTTAGGAGATCTCTTTGCAGCCTAGTAAAGTGGGTGAGGTAGTTCAGTGATCTGAGTGTAAAAGCTGCTGAAGAAAAGACACGCTTCCTGTATCTGTCCATCGTTTGAGACTCTCTGTTCGGTGGATGAACAGATGAGGACGTCTCTGCAAGTTCCTTCTTGGTGGCTGCTGCCACCACCATAGCATCTACCGGCACACCTTTAGTCAAAAAATCTTTGTCTTTAGGGGCAGAGAGGAATTTATTTGGCCTCCTAGGGACTGGTTCCATAGAGTCAGGGGATTCCCTTGCCTTTTGACTGACCAGATCTAAGAGCTCATCGAGAGGCGGAGACACCCAAGAGGGTGAAGGTTGAGACTCAAAAGCCTTCAGGTACACTGACGCCTCATCAAAAGGGGTGGAGGAAGGCCAGCCGCCTCTTTGCTTTAGGATTTCAAGGATATCTACAAAGGAGATAGAGGACGACCGAGGGGACACTTCCGACTCCTCAAGGTGAACGTCAGATGTGAGAGACTCATCAGGAGAGTCTACATGCTTTCTCTTGCAAGTTTTCTTCCAAGGGAGCTCCTCAGAAGGGTATTCTTGGGAGGTCTCGGAAGACTGGGGACCACCTAAGGGTGGCTCCTGAGGCTGTGGGTCTCTGCTCTTCTGAGAGAAGGATGTTGCTGAGACAGATGTCGGAGCTTTGGGGGGGAAGAACATCGGAATCCTTGTGTAAGGCTGTAGATCTAGACAGCACATTCCTCATCAGCTCGAAGGCCAATCTCCCCCCCCCCCCCGGCTCAGAGGCCATCACCAGTTCTGAAGAAACCAAGGTAGCCCTTGGCTCCAAGGCTGATGTAGGAGTCGAACTCAGGTGAGACGATGCACTGAGAGGCAGACATGGAACCGAAAAAGTCCGGGTCGGAGCATCCCCCTCAGGGCCGGAGAGTTTCGGCTCCTAGACACCAGGGACGGCACCAAAGGTGTCTGAGCAGATGTCAGTTCTGAGAAAACCACATGGGGATCTGCAGCCGATTGTTTCACAGCAAGTGGTGTCGATAGTTCTGGCTCTGAAAGACTGGGATGGCTCGGAGGAGGAAAAGAAGCTGGTAACAAGGGTCTAGAAGGCTCCGAAGCCAACTGGGCCGGAACTGAAAGCAAATTGGCCAGCGCCGAAGTCTTCAAAAGTCTACGCACCACCCTCTCTACATCTTCGTCAGACAGAAAGACTCTTAGAAGATCTGGAAGACAAAGTAGGGGATCGAGACCTCTGGTGGATGGGAGATCTCAGTGTCGGAGAGACCGGCGGAATGTCTTTAGTCCGGCTCCAAGACAAAGGATCACTAGTCTGTTCTGAGAACCATGGAGCCGATACAGGCATGTCTATTTCAATAACCTCAGTCAGCTCTGAAGGCAGAGGAGCCAAAATAGAAGTGGATTTCACTGTCTTAGGCATCTTTTCAGGAGGTCCTGATCTATCAGTTGGTGTGGGACAATGTCTTTTAATTGGCTTGACCTTCTCTTTTTTGAAGTGGGAGACCTAGAATGGGATGAAGAAGAGCTATCCAAATCATCCTCAAAAGATGGCTTTAGAAGACCTTTCAAAATTAGTTTGTTCTTCCTTTCCTGAAGAACCCTAGAACTAAAAGAAAGAATGACAAAAGGTACATGTCTCCTGCAAATGTATGCCTCCCAAACAATAAACCCAAATACTATGTCCATTTGTTATGGACATTTTCTGTGAGCATCTGGCAGTTTTTAAAATCCAAAGGTTTGTGATCCTTGGATTCTTTAGACATCCAAACGTACAACAAGAAACACAAGCTAAATACTATAACTGCTTTCTAATTTTAGATATACGAAAAAACACAATACAAAAGGGGAGGAACTAGGTCCTCTAACTTAAACGAGCCTAAGCTCTGTTTAAAGGGACAATCCCAGTGTTTAAAATTCGGGTCGAAGTTTAAGTTGACTAGTGTAACACCCACTTTTAATGATGTCACGTAAATTCCCACCCACAGTGTCATTTTACTTTGAACATCCTGTGATTCTACAGTTCCAATATTGTTTTAGTCCCCAGTGTGAATGCATCCTTGAGTTTGCGTTCCTCTCAAATTCCTTCATACTCGAGAGTTTACTACTTTTTATCCTGTCAATTTCTGCAAAAATAAATAAATATTGAGATATTATGATCACTGGATGTTCTCGTATCTTCTTTTCAGCCAATGTTGTTTAAAACCATTAACTCACTTTTTTTCTGTCTGCTTGTGATCCCGTTCAGTACACTATAAGAAAGACAGCTTGTATAAAGCTAAACAAAACTGAAGACTTTATGAAGATAAATATTGAGTGTTTCTCCTGCGTTTCATTTAGAGACTCCCGCCTCCTGAATGCACAACTAAAGTGCTCACCGTTTGTTCAAGTAAACTGGGTCCACTATTTTGCGTAGCACAAAATGTTTATTTATTTTAATGTAGATCACTGAAAACATGGGCAGATGTATAGCTAAAACGCTGTAAAAGTTTAGTTTGTGTTACTGCAAATCAGCTAGTAGCTATGCCCACAACAGATAAAGTAAGGCTGGTTTACTGTTCTCAAAGCCATTTTGCAATAACAGCGCTTGCCCATGAAACAGCAGCAACAAGGACTTGGGAGGGTCCGAATTATTCTGAACATGTTAATGCTCCAGACTTACTTGTTTGCATTCAGCACATTTTAGCGCTCAACTTATTGGCTCAAGAGTTCTGGACAAAGAAAAATAAGATTAGAAATGGGACACTTTGCAATCTGCTTTACAAAAGTTAATAAAACAAGTTTTGCACCTATATGCATTTTTTGAATAATTTGAAGTATAAAGCTGCAACAGTAGTTTTCTAGTAAATAAAAAAAAAATGAAGACTGGACAAAAGTCGGGGATATACTGAAAAAAGCATTTAATTTCAGAATGAACAGAAACTGTGTGATGAAAACGTCTGCAGTGAGATGCGAGACTAAAGTACTTGCTATTTCTTTTGCATTACACAAGCTTTTAGTATTTGTGTATTTTATTACAATTGCTGGTGAATTTGTAGGTAAAATATCTTTAAAAGTTCAAATGGTACCAGTTCAGTGCTTTGCACACAGCAGCTTGCAGCTACCTTCTTGTTTATGGTTTCCATAACAATGGTTACCGGCAAAACGGCAACAAAGAATCACGAGTGTATTTTACTTTATAAAAAGTAAGTGTGAAGCATTTCTAACATCAAGTTAATGTTTCCGCCTATTTTTATTATTATTAATGGCCTTTGACCTAACAAATAATAGGTCTAGCAACAGGAAAATACAAGAACACTGCAACACATTAAAAACAACTGCATAATGAAAAAGCAGGACAATACTTCATTAAAACAATCACTGAACACTTTCAAATCCTTACATACTTCATCTGCCATATGTAATGTAAGATGGCATAAAAGCACTCACTATTTGTTTTAATAAAATGTTCTCCTGCTATTGGATTATACAGGTCTTTTTAATGGAATGCATTTTTATCACAAATGCAGATGTAGCTATAGTTAAAGTTCATGAGTATTATTGATGCTGTTTTCCAGCACTTAAGGTGTTGCAGTATATTCCTTCATAGAAGCAAAGTTGGTAGTGCATTTGTATGATAACACCAGTGGCAGACTACTTGAATGCATATGCAGAACACCACTTATTTCTATATTCTGGGATTCTTGGCAGAAGCGCCTTCTGTATGGAGTCTGCATGCCCTCCCAGCGGTCGAGTGGCGTTCGAAAGACATGCGTGAATGGGCATGCCTTCCTTGAAGGTTGGGCATCGAGCTGGCACCTCGGCACCGTAAAAATCTACTGCCAATCATTAGCGGACAGGAGTTCCGCTGTGGCGACCCCTAACCGGGAAAAGCCGAAAGAAGAAGAACTGCACAGTGTTGCTTGTCTGGCATACCTCTCTCAACCTCTTAGCACACGAAATCTGGACAAAGCCTAAAATAATGGGTGAACAAAGGCCCAAAAATAGGGGCATATTTTGAATAGGTCTCTTGTAAACTTAAAAAGTTACAAGGTTTGTGCAAGCATGCATTTTCTGAAGGATAAGAAGATGAAACTCATATGTATGTCATTATTTAGTTACTTCAATCCTCTGTGATTTGCCAGAAAAACACATTTTTGTGAGGAGTAGACCAAAAACAGGAGGCACAGATCTGGACAACCGGTGAAAATCTGGACAGTTGAGAGGTTTGCATTTGATAATGTACTCATTTGTCATGGGGTAACGAACAGGGTGCAGTGACTGTATAATAACCTTGCCAGTAATTGAGTGTGTTTGCACTTAAGAGTAGCCACCTTTTCAAATACACAGACTGGGTAATTTTTTTAAATGGAAACAAGACTAGGCAAGACAAACCATACGCACAACCAGTGCAAAGCACACTACTTCACCTTTTTAACAAATAAAATCTCATTCTTGCAAAGTTTGAGTGGTTTCTGTTTTTTCTGCGAATATTAAGATATTTTAGGTACAGATTGTTTTATACAACCAGTAGGGGAAACTTTGTAAATATATTTGTCCATAAATTATAAAGCCATTTGCTATTTTTGAGTCCCCTGCCAGGATGCAGTTGCCTAAATAAGGACTGTCCATAGTAAGAGAAACAGGTGTTAACCCTTGTTTACAGCTTGCGTTAAATGTAATCATTGTTACCATATGCCAGAAATATGAAGCAAGATTAATTTCAATGTGTTTTTGTTAATGCTCAAGTTTTAGTTATGAAATGGTACTTTTATTAACTATTAAAATTCACAAGAAATATTATGCAGTCTAATCTGCAGTAGAACAAGTTACATAAACTGGTGTAATACAGTTCTGTGTCTACAAACAGTGAATCTGCCGTTTCTCTTCTTGTCTGCTACTTTGTATATTAGTATATCCTTGATACTTCACTGGGAATATTTATACAAGGTTTCTCTTTAAATAGTTGTCTAGCTCTAAAAATAAAGTCATGTCAAGTTAGAAATGGCAAATACTGTATTCTTTCGTATAGTGCCTTCACGTTTTCAGAGTAAAGCCTCAGAATTTGGAATTGCATCTATTCTATAAAAACATTTTCACCGTATGTGTGTGCATCTCACTCTGTGGGATGCCTCTGCAGGGTTAACTGTATTTATTGTAGAAAAAAAATATCTTGTATGTCTGTATGTGTGTTTGTGGGGAGAGAGTTTTGTTAGTGTGTGTGTGTGTGTGTGTGTGTGTGTGTGTGTGTGTGTGTGTGTGTGTGTGTGTGTGTGTGTGTGTGTAAGGTCTGCTAGAGATGCTCACACATAGCCCTCAGACTCAGTGTGCCACTCAACCACAGCCAATAAGGCAGAACAATGTACCCAACACACTAGTCATAGGTGACTCTATAGTCAGGCACACTGATGTCCCACTCACCAGGCTAAACAAGGAGAAGGTTACTGTCAGCTGCCTGTCGGGTACCAGGATCCGCCACATAACCCACGCACTCAGGTCACTGAACAACAAATACAGATATGACTCTGTCATTGTCCATGTTGGTGTGAACGACCTGAGACTTACCTCCCTGGGCAACATGAAAAGAGACATGGAAGAGCTCTCCAATCTTGTAACCCAGGCAGGTATAACCATAGCCCTGAGTAGCATTCTGCCATCACCCAGAATGATGCCGCAGTACAAGGACAAAATGATTGACTTCAACAATTGGCTACGCTTCTGGTGCCATTCTAAAGGGATCCAGTATCTGCCTGGGATGACATGGTCGACAAACCACGATGCTTTGCCACAGATGGCCTGCACCTGTCACCCCTGGGATTCTGGATACTGGCTAAGGTTCTTGCCGCCCCTCTAGTGCCTTTTTTAGGCAAGGTTCAAATGACAAATTCACCACCGTAACAGGAACAAGCAAGCAAAAACTGAAGGTGATGCTACTCAATGCTAGAAGTCAAAATCTCAAAATGCACTCACTCGAGGCACTCCTTAAAATGGAGAACATCGATATCTGTGCAGTGACTGAGACCTGGTTCAAGGCTCCAGAGAGCACCCGTGCACTACCAGGCTATAACTCGTACCACACTTTTCGGCCATGTAAACTGGACTGGAACACCAAAAGCGGAGGTGTGTCCATAATCATTAAGGATATCCACACCTCCAGGCTAGTTGCTCAGAATAATGCAGCCGAGGTTATCCAAGTGCAACTAACTCTGGGCAAAACTGCAATCCAAATTGTAGCTTGCTACAGATCACCCACCATGCCCCAGGATTCCCACTCCTCTTTTCTTGATATACTGGAAAATATTAGGGTTCAACCAAACACCCTAACAATGGGCGATTTCAACTACCCCACCATTAACTGGGAAAACTACTCATGTACCAACTCCTTCCCTCAACGCTTTCTGGAATTCATAAACTCCAATGCCCTGGATCAACTTATCCACACCCCCACCAGGGGCAACAATATCTTAGATCTAGTCATTACCAACATGAGTGACCGGTGTTCCACACTTGAAGTCAACGCCTCATTGGTCCGATCAGACCATAAGCTAATTACCCTAGATATCCACATCCAGCCCCGACCCCCCATTAAGGAAATCATGGTAAAAAATTTCTCCAAAGCTAACTTCATGCTTCTTAAGACAGAAGTGGTGAACTTCATGACACTCATGCATATGGACAATACAGTTACGACTACTGAATCCTACACAATTGCACTTTATAAGCACTTACATGAGTGCACGGATTGTGCTACCCAAACAGAACCAAGACGCTATCCTCCAAAAAAAGGAAGCCATTATGGTGGTCCTCTGCCATAAACAAACTGTACAACAGAAGGAAGAAACTGTTGCAAAAGAGAGTAAAATCCCATGAGTGGTGGAGCTCCCTGGTCAGCCTCAGTAAGAAGCTGCGATCCCTGATAAAATCCTCCAAAGCTAGTTACGAAAACAAAAACACCACTGATTCTAAAGACAACCACAAAGCATTTTATAGGTATGTCAAGAATCTCAATGGCAACACTCAGATCTGCTCCGAGTTACAGCACAATGGCACTAAATATACAGACCCAACTGATATTGCCAACTTCCTGACAGATAGGTTCAGTGCTAACTTTACCCCCCTCTCACCCCCTAAAGAGGCCATCTCTATACCAGAAGAATGCAAAGTTCCTGTAATCATGGCTGCACAGGTAAAAACCACACTCTCCAATGCCAAGAACACAGCAGCCATGGGACCAGACAACATCCCAGGCTTCGTTCTACACGAACTACAGAACGAACTGGCACCCCACCTAAGTACCATGTTCAATCATAGCCTCACCTCAGGCTTTGTGCCTGCTGAATGGCGCACATGGGGGGAGCCACCACGGACACCGGGAACTACTGCCCCATTAGCCTGACGAACCTGGTCTGCAAGGCCATGGAACGCATCATCATGGAACTTATAAACAAAGACACTGGTAATCTCCAAACTCTGGACCCCACCCAGTTTGGGTTTGTAAAAGGCAGATCATGTCTCCTAAACCTGATTGAAGCAGGTTTGTAAAAGGCAGATCATGTCTCCTAAACCTGATTGAAGCAGTCACCAAAGCTGTAGACAAGGGTAAGGTGGTTCACACAGCCTATCTAGATCTTGCCGAGGCTTTCGACGCTATCTCCCACTCTGGAATTATAGATAAACTCACTAAACTAGGTATGAATCCCTATGTCACAAGATGGGTTGCCAACTGGCTCACTAACAAAACCCACACAGTGAAAGTAGTAGACTCCAAATTCAACTTCAGACCAGTGACAAGTGGAGTACCACAGGGCTTAGTCCTGGGTCGTCTCCTGTTTGGTATCTACTTCGCTGAAGTACAGGCTAACACAAAAGGTCTTTGGCTAATGAAGTTCGCAGATGACTGCAAACTAGGAGCCATAATCGAAACTCCTAACTATGTGGACATCCTACAAAAGGGCCTCACTGAGACAGATGCCAGGTGTCAAAGCCATGGCCTCAAGCTCAATGCCAAAAAGTGCATTGTCATCCCCTTTTGTAAAAACTCTGTGCCCATGAACTACAACATAGGCAGTAGTATACTTAACACCGAAAGTGTGATAAGAGACCTTGGGACACAGGTGGACAGTAGTCCCCCTCCTTTGATAATCCCATCGCTACAGTAGTCAGGAAATCCTTCTACGTGGCACACCTCATCACAAAAAGTTTCTCATCCAGAAAAAAAGAGGTCATCGTTTCCCTCTACTCATCACTCATTAGACCCATTACAGAGTACAATGCCCCTTTTGGTATGTACCTCACAAGACATCTACAACAACTGGAAAGGCCGCAGAAATACCTCACAAAGAGGATTACCGGCCTCAAACAGATGCCCTACGCAGACAGTGTCAAAAAACTCCAGTTTACTCTGTTGCATATCACCTACTCAGAGGTGATCTCTGTCTAACATACAAAGCTATGTCAAACCCAGAGCTGTTGGACATGCTCCACTTAAAGAAATCCCAATCCCACCGAGCTACACGCTGTAGGGACCTAAACCTTGTCACCACAATAAAAAGAGAACATGCCGGTGGGATAGATTCCTGTCACAGAGACTTCCCATACTCTGGAATAAACTACCTAGCCATATCAAACAAAGCTCCTCATTAGCACTCTTCAAGAAAAATCTTGATGATTGGATGGGAAATAGGAAATTCACCCCAGGGATCACCTCTGTGGCTCTGCGACAGTGGCACAGGAAAATAATTTTCTTGGGTGGCAAAAGCCAGAGTACCTTTTTGGCTGGGCTTGTATAGGCCCCAGGGCTAATAGCCTAGTACCTACCTATGAACCTCTGTCAGCAGCTCACGATACACTTGCTCAAACAAGTGCTCTAACCCCCATTAGCTCAATCCCCTCTTCCTACATAACCCTCCTCCCAACACCATATCCTACATGGCTCTGCCAAAACCTAGACTCTAAACTTAAAATGCCCACCCAATTCCCAACCTGACTCCTTGCTGCCTTACCCTAAACCTCCTCTGCAGACTCCCAAAACCTAAAGTCTATGATCACTCTCTAAATTTATGAGTCCAACCCCCCTACTAAATCTAAAGTCGCAAATTGTTCCCTAAACCTAACAGTCCAACCCCCTAATCTTAAATATTCCAATCACTCCCTAAATCTAAAACTCCCTTCATGCGCCCTAACCCTAAAACTCTCTTCCCATTTCCTAATCCTAAACTGCCTCTCCTGCTCTCTAATCCTAAAACCTCCCTCTCGCTCCTCTATCTCCGCAGCTGCTTGCCCAAACTCATACTTCAGTTTGTGCTTGAACAGCATGCTAGCTGAACTGCAAGGCACTCAAGTACCTAGCTTCAAAACAGTGGTTTTCAAATGTTTGGAACTTCAGCACCTATAACACCTGTGTGTGTGTCTGATGTGTGTGTGTGTGTATTCATTCAAAAGCTTTTTTGTAATCAAAAACGTTTAAACAAGGCAAACTGTATCCATTGTTCACTACAGTGTAAAATACTAACAAGCAATCCTAAAATTTTTGAAATAATCCCATGAATAAGCAATAGTCCTGTCTTGTCCACCTGTGCATATCACATGAACATAAATCATAGCGATGTAAGTTATGATTTATGTATTCTTCTAACTTCATCAGTTTTATTCTATTATATTATGAATTGTGCCACTACTAAGTCCACTTTTTATGGAAAGCCCTTAATGTTAGAACATACATCTTAGTTGAATGAAAAAGTCTTCATCTCATTTCTTTGACTTCATTCTCATCTGCTGTTTGCTATGGCGAACATATGGAAGTATATGCATGTCTCACAAGAATGGTATTGAAACTGGTACTGGGAAACTAACTCAGAACACATTGCTTGAGTAGCAACATATGTGTTACAGTGAAACAGATTAGATAACTGCTTCTTTAAATATTCTATGTTTTTCAAGCAGATGTTGACAAATTCATGTAAGGTCTCCTAGCAGAACCTGAGTTTGATATACCCATACACTGAACTCTAAACCCAGTTTAAACAACACTAAGGTTGTGAAATAACACCTCACATTAAAATTGTTGCCAGTATCCTCTTTGACTGAATGGTTCAGTGACCTGCAAAATATTTTTACTCACAAATACACAACATTCTACCAATCCTTTAAAATATGTGCAAGGTCACATCAAGGTACTTATTTGGGTCACATACATTCTTGAAATCAGCCACTGTTTTTGAGTCAAGTCTCTCTTCAAACAAACCCAAAGATTTATCAATAGTCCAAGATCTCAGATTCATACATTCACCATACTTTCAGTGAAAACTTTGTTGTAACCCCAACCCCAAGAAACATACTCTATATCATCAAAATGTATCATGATATTCACATATGTATTCCACATGTGCTTTCTATTAACATTATTTAGATTTCCTGGAAGTATTAGAAAATTTGCCCTAGCCTTTCAACTTCTTTCATCAACACTAAAAAAAAACTAACAGCTTTTATTCTTCATTTATCTTACTTCCAATGCAAACTATGTTGCGATGCCCATGCCCTGGCCCAGTAATCAAGGAGCCTCAATCCTCACCACTAACACCAGAGAGGGTGTCTCATATATGAGGAAAGGATAACAAATACACACAGTAAAGTGCAATTTCCCTTAAGAACACACAGAGATCACAGTCTGTCTGGGGCTGGTCACTCCCTTGCTCTCTAGGTCCCCAATAAGATTCCCCACTGGCACAGCTATAGGGTCCAGATCTCAGCCTAGTGGGCAAGCTAAAACCTCTAGCACCCTCTCTGTCCAACCAGTGCTTCGTGTCCCTGCCCAAGTAGCTGACACACACACACTTTGAGAAGGGTTTATACAACCACACAGACACTCCTTGGGAAGGCTGGCACAGGTTCTCCAGCTGTGCCCCTTTTTACCCAGACTATATGGTAGTACCACTTGCCACCACCCACTAATAATTATCAGCTACTCAAAGGCCCTTAAAAGGGTGTCCAATTATTACTGTGCAATATTATTATCCAATTGGTAGTATAGCCCAGGGTTAAAGCTATAGGAGTGGCTTTGTACAATTTTACCAAAGGCATACAAGTACTCTGAAGAGCTTAAATTATCTCTACACAAACCAGCCACAGTTAAAGGGTTTTAAAATATTTAATAATAAATAATTAAAACCACAAGACAATACTTTCTACTACACAGTGCTAGTCAAGAGTTCAGAGATCACACAGAAATACTTAAAATAAATCAGTAGTACAGTTCTGACATCACAGAAAAACACAGTCTAATCTTTCTAATTCCTAGCTATTTCTAAAAGAAAACACAAATCTAAGATAACTTACATCTAGAGCAAGACAGTGCTGTGAGGTGGATGGTCAAGACAAAAAATGCTTAATGCCTTCTGATTCTCTATGTTTAAATTGCTATTGCAGTCCTTGTTCCCATTACATAATTTCTTTTACACGTTCCTGGTGTTCCCAGGATAACATATACTACATAATTGTTATCTTGCACCTGCAGGAAACTACATCACTAAAAGACATTCCACATGTAAACTCTAGTAATTATTCCTCAAGTTAAAACAATAGGCAGGAAGCCATCATTCATTTAGCCTGGTCGGAACCGAATTGTAAACATCAACGACAGTCATGAAATGCTTGACTTAGCTTTCTAACAGTTGAGTGCACTGTTGTCACATTTATTCCCAGTTCCACATTTCACAGCTTATTCTTTCATTCAAGAAACAAGCCTGTATTTCAACATTTCATAGTATTTTCTTTCAATTAAGAAAACAAGTCTGTAGTTCAACACTCATATTTACAAATGACAGAATTATCTGCACAATTCTATCTGGCTAGGCTGGCAGCCTTCACACCCCCCCCCCCCGGAGAACTCAAACTAGTTTTTCAAGTGACCCTTGAGAAACACTGTTTGAGAGGGTTAGGTCTGAGTGTACCTACCCCATTCCATGTCTTGAGAGCACATCTGCATTGGCACTGCTACTCCCACTGCGGTGCTGCACTGACATATCATATGCTTGCAACCCTAGGCTCCATCTTAGCAACTTGACATTTTGCTGGCTGGCTCTGTTTAACCACGTTAGGGGGTTGTGATCTGTCATAACAGTGAATTTCCTTCCATACGGATAAGGCTGAAGTTTCTGCAATGCCCACACTATGGCTAGACATTCCTTTTCTACAGCTGCATAGCATTCCTTCCTGGGTTGGAGCCTACGACTGAGATAAACCACTGAGTGCTCTTCCCCCTCTGAAGAAATCTGGCTAAGTACAGCCCCCACCCCATGGTTTGAAGCATCCACCTGCACAACAAATTATTTGCTGTAACCTGGACTGGCTAACACAGGGGGTTATCCCAAAGCTTCTTTAAGCTTCTGGAATGCCTGCTCACATGCTGGGGTCCACACTACCTTATCTGGCCTGTTCTTCCTTGTCAGGTCTGTGAGGGGAGCAGCTATGGTACTACAACTGGGGACGAACTTTCTGTAGTATCCTGCTGTCCCTTAAAATGTCCTCACCTGCTTTTTAGTAACAGGTGTAGGCCAAGCCTGAATGGCTTCCACTTTGGCAGGTTGTAGCCTTATCTTACCACACCCCACTCTATGTCCTAGGTAGGAGACCTCCGCCATACCCACCTGTCATTTTCTCGGCTTAATGGTCAACCCTGCCCTCTGTAGTCTGCCCAGCACCTCCCTGACATGCTGAAGGTGCTCTGGCCAGGAATGGCTGTAGATGGCAATGTCATCTAAGTAAGCAAAGGCAAACCTTCCAGCTCCTACTAGGATAAGTTCTACCAGTCTCTGGAAAGTCACTGGGGCATTCATCATCCCAAAGGGCGTCTTTGTGAACTCATACAAGCCAATAGGAGTCACAAAGGCTGACTTCTCTCTAGCACTGGGAGTCAAGGGCACCTGCCAGTAACCCTTGGTAAGATCAATGGTTGTAAGATACTTAGCCCAACCCAGCTGCTCTAGGGCCTCATCTGTCCTAGGCATGGGGTAAGCATCCGACTGTGTGACTAATTTCCTGTAGCCCACACAGAACCTGCTGCTGCCATCATTCTTTGGCACCAGCACCACTGGGGAGGCCCAGGGTCTGTTGGTGAGGCCCAGGGTCTGTTGGACTCTTGAATCACCTCTAGTTCCAACATCTCCTGTACCTCCTCCTCCTCCTTCAGAGTCTGTTTGACTCTCTCAGGCACTCTATAAGGGGCCTGCCTAATAGGCCTTTGGTGTCCTGTATCCACCTGGTGCTGTACCAGGTGGGTGCACCCTGGTTTCCCAGTGAACATGTCCCCAAATTCCTGCAACATTGTAAGGATTTCTCGAACTTGGGTAGGAGATAGCTGCTGGGACATTGCTACCCCTTGCACTGAGGTGTCAGCCCGAGCCTCACTGAGGAAATCAATCCCCAGATCTCCATCAGACTCCTCCTGCAATCCACTGCAAATGCTCAGCACAAGGGCATCCTTATCATTGTAAGGTTTCATCATGTTAACATGGTACAATTTGTGCCCCTGACATCTGCCTAGCAGTTCCACCATGTAGTTAACATCACTTACCTTTCTTACTACCTTGTAGGGTCCCTCCCAAGCTGCTTGCAGCTTGTTGTGTCTGACAGGAATGAGAACCATTACCTGCTGCCGCACAGCATACTCTCTAGCTTGAGCATTCCTGTCATACCACACTTTTTTCTGTTGTTGTGCTTCTGCCAGGTTCTCCTGGGCCAAGCCCATGAGTTCCCTGAGCCTTATCCTGACATTTAGGATGTATGCCACAACAGACTCCTTGTGAGACACGCACTCACCTTCCCACTCATCTCAAATTAAATCTAGAGGTCCCCTCACCCTATCCCAATACAGCAACTCAAAGGGTGAAAAACCTGTGGATTCCTGGGGAACCTCTCTCTAAGCAAACAGATGGGGCAAATATTTGTCTCATTCCCTCTTAAACTGATCTGCAAATACCCGTAGCATGGACTTGATTGTAGAGTTTAACCTCTCAACAAGACCATTAGTCTGGGGATGGTAGGGGTGGTCTTCATGTGCTTCACCCCACAGGACTTCCACAGACAAGCCAGCAGGTCTGACATGAAATTGGCACCTCTGTCAGTCAGTATTTCTTTTGGGAAACCTACCCTGCTGAAAATCTCTTACAGAGCATTTGCCACCTTCTCTGCCTCAATGGAGGACAAAGCCACTGCCTCAGTGTATCGTGTAGCATAACCCACTACCTCTAGGATATACTTTTTCCCTATGGAACTTGGGGTACTCGGAGGATCCACAATATCCACAGCTACCCTCTAAAAATGGCTCCTCAATCACAGGCAAAGGCATCAAATGAGCTCTCACCTCGCCTTTTGCCTTGCCTACCTTTTGGCACAGCTCACAGGCCTTGCAGTACCCCGTTACATCTCTGGAAATTCCAGGCCAAACGTTGTTCTGCATAATACGCCTCTTTGCACGTTTTATGCCCATATGACCTGCAAAGGGAATATCATGGGCTATGGCTAGAAGTGCCAGATGACAGGCTCTAGGCACTGCTAACCGCTGTACACTTTCACCTTCTAACCCTCCCTCAGGGGTCCACTCTCTGTACAGTAACCCTTTGTCCCAGTATACAGAGTCCCCCTTTCCTTGAGAATCAGGTGCCTCCCTAGCTACCTGCCTCAGGCCTTGCAATGTAGGATCCGAGAGCTGAGCCTGTCTCAACTCTCTCCTTGTAACCATTCTCAGCTCCCCTTCCACAGGAAGGCTGGCATCCTCTGACAGTGGTGCCTCACTGCCAGCCTGGGTACTCCTACTCACCTCTACCTTTGCAGTCACTCTGTCCAAGGGACCATTAGTACCCACAAGCAGCTGTGGCTCACCTTCAGTCTCACTGCTATAGTGTGGCTCACTCCCTGAAGTAACCACCTCACCAGTCCTGGCTGCAAGTATGCAGTCTGTCTGGGTCTCCCCAGGCTACCAGACCCACATGCTTGTCTCCTAGCCTCACTGCATTTAACTGCATAAGCACATGGTACTGCCTCATCCAAATCCTTCCCTCTCAGGACATCTGCAGGGTGGTAGTTTAGTACCCCTGTTGACTCAACCTACTATTGGAATTTTGTCTTTCCCACTTACTGGCTCCCTCACCTTTTGTTCCCCACCTTGCCTTCGTGGACACCTGTATGCCACATGGCCTCACTGGTTGCATCCAAAACAGTTAACCGTAGCTCCTGGATGTGTACCTGGACTAGTGGCTTACCCTGCTACTGGCAGATTCTGTTATGGCAGTCTGTGCTTCCCCCCCATGGGTTCCTTTAGACCCATGAGCAGTACTGGGGGTCCCCTTCCTGTGCATGGCTGCCCTGCTTGCCAGGTATAGGTCTCCCTTCTTCCCCAAATCATCTGAAGTAGCACATTGTCTATCAGCTAACCAGATCCTCATGTCCTCAGGCAAAGTGCTAAGGGCTTGTTCCCTCACCAAAAGGTCTGCCAGTCCTTCAAAAGTGGTGACCTGACATCCACTCACCCACCTATGGAAATAAGTGCTCAGTTCAGCAACATATTCACACACACTTTCATCTGCCTTGCATCTATGCTCACAAAACTTTTTTCCTATACGTTTCAGGTGTTAGCTTAAAACAGTTCTAAAAGACATTTCTTAACAGCAGTATAATCAAAACATGCAATGTCAGACATTTTAGACAGCACAGTTACAGCTTTACCACGGAGTAAGGGGGTCACAAACTATACCCGGAGCCCTTGGTCAACTTCATATGGTTTAGATACCCTCTCAAACATATGAATGAAACTATCAAAATTATCCCCCTCTTTAAACTGCGGAAAAAGTTTATTGACCTTTTGTGCTTCTGGGGTCCAGTTACTCCCTTCCCCATTATCTCCATGACTCTGGCGAAGAGTCAGCATCTCCTTCTCATGCTGCCTCTGCCTCTCTTTTTCTTCAGCTTCTAGGCGTAGCAATTTCTCATTCTCTTCGCTGCTTCTAATTCCACATGCCTGGCCTCCAACTCAAGTCTCTTCAGCTTCAGCTGGATTTTTAAGTCCACTGCAGAAAGGTTGAGCTGCCCATTCTGAGGGTATTATGTCTCCACTGCCAGTCGATTGTCCTCCTGGTTGCTGTTTTCTGATGCAGCTGTAACCAAGGCTGCAGTCAGGTCTGCCTTAGTCAGGTTTCCACACACCAGTCCCCTAGCCTGGCACATCGCCACCAGCTGGCTCCTTGTCAGCTTTCCATACTCCTCTGCTGGCATGCTGCCTGCTCACCCTGACTAAGCTAACAAAAGAAATAAAACAATTGTGATCTGAACTCTGAGTATTCACTGCGTGGCTGTTTTAGAGTACAAAAACACCTTCAAAGCTCACTGTACACAAGCTACAGGATTCACTCTACCCACACCACTGCAAGCCAATTAGTATTTGCCAACCAATTAATATGTGATGTGGATATCCCACCGCTGCCAAACACAAATGTGAGGATATCCCAACCACTGCCACCACAAATGTGAAGCCCGTGCCCTGGCCCAGCAATCAAGGAGCCTCAATCCTCACCACTAACACCAGATATCGCTCATATATGAGGAAAGGATAACAAATACACACAGTAAAGTGCAATTTCCCTTAAGAGCACACAGAGATCACAGTCACTCCCTTGCTCTCCAGGTCCCCAATAAGACTCCCTCTGGCAAAGCTATAGGGTCCAGATGTCAGCCTAGTGGGCAAGCTAAAACCTCTAGCACCCTCTCTGTCCAACCAGTGCTTCGTGTCCCTGCCCAAGTAGCTGACACACACACACACACACACACACACACACACACACACACACACACACACTTTGAAAACAGTTTATACAACCACACAGACACTCCTGGGGAAGGGTGGCACAGGTTCTCCAGCTGTGCCCCTTTTTACCCAGGCTACATGGTAGTACCTCTTGCCACCACCCACTAATAAATTATCAGTTACTGAAAGGCCCATAAAAGGGTGTCCAATTATTACTGTGCAATATTATTATCCAATTGGTAGTATAGCCCAGGGCTAAAGCTATAGGAGTGGCTTTGTACAATTTTACCAAAGGCATACAAATACTCTAAAGAGCTTAAATTATCTTTACACAAACCAGCCATAGTTAAAAGGTTTTAAAACATTTAATAATAAATAATTAAAACCATAAGACAATACTTTCTACTACACAGTGCTAGTCAAGAGTTCAAAGATCACACAGAAATACTTAAAATAAAATCAGTAGTACAGTTCTGACATCACAGAAAAACACAGTCTAATCTTTCTAGTTCCTAGCTATTTCTAAAAGAAAACACAAATCTAAGATAACTTACATCTAGAGCAAGACAATGCTGTGAGATGGATGGTCAAGACAAAAAATGCTTAATGCCTTCTGATTATCTCTGTTTAAATTGCTATTGCAGTCCTTGTTCCCATTACATCATTTCTTTTACACTTTCCTGGTGTTCCCATATTAACAGATACTACATAATTATTTTGCTTATCTACTTGGTGCAATTGTTATTTACACTTCACTAGTCACCATCCGACTGCACAAAAGAAAAGCTTAATTAAGGGCCAAGCAGTTAGGATAGCCAGGATGATCTCAGACTACTATGATTTAGAACAAGAAATGGTTTTCCTAGGTAAACGTTTTAGTGAGAGAGAATACCCTATTGAAATGGTCACTGAAATTCTAAATGAGGTTATGAATGAATGGGGTGTAAAATATAAGGCTCTTTTAGGTCACCCCCTTCAGAACACAAAAGTGGTTTTGGATGAGAGAAGAAAATACAACACAGCATGTATTATTCAATACAGTATGTTCTCGGAGGTATTTTCACACATAATTAGAACCAACTGGAACTTAATGAAAACAAATAAGGAGGTACATCAGTTAGTGGGTATACAACCCATTTTCACATATAAGGTGGGAATGAATTTCAAGAGGACCTTCGAACATGGAAAAAGGGATTCTTTACAATACAAGGCAACCACTCCTTGTGGAGCGTGCAGTGTTTGTACCTACATATGGGGAGAGGCAACTGTAAAATTAAACAACGGTCTGAATAGTATAGTAAGATTTATCAAAGGGAATTGTAAGTCCAAAATGTTAGTTTATATGGCTATATGCACTGCATGCAGTGCATACTATATAGGAAAAACTGAAAGGACATTCAAGGACCATATCTATGAACATTTATACGGCTCACAATTTTTGAAAAACGAACCAGCCAGAAGGAATACAGCTTACTTTGATTTACCAGTTTATTTGACGAAATAAACAGCAGTCAATCCAGCACATACACCAAGATAAAACGTCAAACCACGAACTCTTAACAAATAAAGTCAGCAAAGCAAAAATTCCTCGACCACATAAACGCTATGTCTCCACACTTGCGTTTTCGTTTCTTTCACTTCCTCAGATGTGAATGAATACATTGAGCTGAGCTCCTTCATTTTTATATTCAAACCCTAATTGATTAATGAACAATTATCTTGATTTAATACTTTGATTAAAAACACATTTACTATGACCATTTCATGCTGTTTCTCATTTCATCCTTTTACAATAAATAAATTAAATAATATTCTCCTATAAATCTTTCACTTATATCTTACACTTTTTCTAAAAACACTTTATTAAAAATACTTTGTTAAAATAGCCTACAACTAAACTTTTAAAATTAATCCCTATGTTAACTTTTTTACTTAATTTGTGAACATTTATACATTCTTGTATAAAAAGCCTCTTTGGATGGTCTGTAACACCCTCTAGTGGTCAATGATGGTTTTCATTTTATAAAATGCTGTTTGGTTACAAATTTTTAAAACTTATAAACTTTTAAAACATTCTGAAACCTTACCAAAAATCTTTCATTGAATGAAATGTATATACATACATAAATCATACAAATGTTGTTAATTCATATTTCATCATACTTTTAATTCCCACCAAATGCACATTTATAGTTTAGCTGCCCTTATTTTTAACACCGGGGCTATGGATACTGTGCTATTTAGTCCTGGTGGATTATATGCCTCCAATTGGAGTTGCCATAATAGTTCCTTATACTCTATTGTTTCTTCCCATAACCCACCTCTAACATCCTTTTCTACTACTTCTAGTACATAAAAAGTAAATACTGCCTCTGTACATTTCATTTTGTGTCTGTAAAGTGCATTATTTATACATTCAGTTTTAATTTCATAGTTGTGCTCATAGATTCTATTCCTTAATTTTCTTTCCGTCTTTCCGACATAGAATGCTTCACACTTTTTGCACATACTCAAATATATAATACCTTTAGTTTGGCAGTTGGCATAACTGTTACTCTGTATTACAATATCCCTACTTTTTATGTATACTTTATCCCTGGAGCATACAAAAGAGCATTGGGAACAGTTCCCACATTTAAAGGTACCTACCCTTCCATTACTTTTTTTGTTGTTCCCTTTTATTTTTGCTTCAAAGAAATTTTTTTAATTTTTCCCTTTCCTATATGTGCATTTCAAGGGCTGTTTAAATAAGATATCCAAGTCCGATGTTTCCCCAAACCTTTTCCATTCATTTTCTACCATTGTTCTAATTTGGTTTGCCTGTCCACTGTAATCCATTACAAAGTTGTTATGTCCTTCAAATTCACTAACTCTGTCATCTATCTTCTTTCCCTTTATTTTTTCTTCTTGTCCTAAAATAGGTTGATATTTGTCCTTTCTTCCTTTAACAACCTCTTCCTCAATCTCCTTTATTAAGTTCAGTGGATAACCTCTCTCTTGAAACATTTTACATAATTTATTACATTCTTCCCTAAAGTCCTTGTCTCTAGAGGACATTCTACTGCCTCTAACGTATTGTCCTTTTATTATACCTTTCTTCTGAAAATGTGGGTGAGCACTATCATACGCTAAAAAAGAATTTGAATAACTTTCCTTTCTATAAACCTTTGAAAAAAATTCCCCCTCCCCTTTACCCACAAATATATCTAAATATTTCAAATTATTTTTGTTTTTAGAGTAAGTAAAGGTGAGGAATTTGGTAGTTTGAGTTAGATATTCATAAAAGCTTGCAAATTCAGTATCTGTCCCTATCCATAACAGACATATATCATCTAAAAACCGCTTATATAATCTCCAGCACTTCTTGTATTGAGAATTTTGTACATATTTCAGTTCCCATGCTGCTAGAATAATATTTGCATATATGGGTGCGCAGCATGCACCCATAGCAACACCCTTTACTTGTCTGTAAAATTCTCCCTCAAAATGCAGGTAGTTGCTAGTAAGTACCATTTCCATTAAAGTCAAAATCAACTTAAATTCATTATTTGTAAATTTACCATAATTTATTAGAGCTTCTTCAAACCATTCTAAGCCTTCTTTATGAGGAATAGATGAAAAGGGATCTACTATGTCTAGTGTTATAAAGGTGATACTCTCATCAAACAATTCTTTCTTCATGTTCCTCAGTAAGTCCCATGAATCCTTCACTATAGCCTCCCCTTCTTTCAGCATTCCTTTTAACTTGTTATCTAGCCATTTTGCTATCGGTGCTGTTACTGATCCTTCTGATGACACTATCGGTCTCATAGGGGGGCTATTTACGTTCTTATGAACTTTAGGTATTCCAAATATGTTTGGGACTTTTGGTTTTTCTACATGTAAATATTTAAATGTATTTACATCTATCATTCCTTCCAATATTAAATCATTTAATTGAACGTACACCTTTTTATTGGCTATATTTATTTCATTAATAGATGATTTCATATAGCGCTCATCATTTTCTAATAATTCCAACATTTTGGCTTTATAAATCACCTGGTCCATTATGATAGTTCCCCCTCCTTTATCTGGTCTAATTATCCTTATTAGGGGGCCAGCTGCTAATTGTTGTAATAATTCATTCTCTTCTTTGGTTAAATTATACCCTACCCATTGGTCTGAAAAAGTCTTTCTAATTTTCTTCTCCATCATTCGTTCAAAATTCTTCAGTTGTTGGTTTAAAGGTGGATTATATACACTTTTTCTCTTCAAAATTATTCTATCTTTACTATTATCATTTTGTCCTTGGAATAACAATTCCAGATTTTTCCTCCTTATAAATAATTTTAAATCTATAATTACTTTGTTAAGGTTGGCCTTTTTATTCGGTACAAATTTCAAGCCTTTTGTAAATAATCTAAAATATACTTCAGTAATTTCTGTGTTACTATAATTATAGATGTTGTAATTCTCTAATTTATAAACTATTCCTTCCTTCCTTATCAATTCCCTGTTTGGCTGGGGGTCAGCTTCCTTTCCTTCATCTGTTACCATTCCTTGTAGTACCTGCTCTTGTTCTGGTACCTCTTGTACCCCCCCCCCCCTCTTGATAGTTTTTTTGAAAATTTTTCTGATAGTTGTTCCTTATTCTTTCAGACCTCCTTAATTCTGGAAATTCTTGTTCATCACTTATTCCAACATTTTCTACCCTTCTATCCACATATTCTTCCTCATTTCTATTTTCTTCTTGATAAGCTATATTATATTTCTGTGGAAAAAAATCTCTAGGCTTAGGGTACTGCTTTTTATCTTTGTACTCCAATATATCCCTCTCAATTTTCCTGCATTTTCTATCAAAAATATTATTCATACTTTTCTCAATACTTTTAAGTGTTGCCTGATATCTCCTGTAATTTTCATCTGCCCTAAAAAGCAAGTCCTTAGTGATACATTTATTTACTTCCTCTATCCTTTTATTTATTTAAATCTTCCATCTCCCTTGTATTCTCTTTAATGATGGCTTTTAGAATCTCTACTCCACATTTGTCAAAAATCTCTATCAGTTCCCGATGAAATTCACTTCCTACCCTCACTTTATTGGGGTATTTACATACCCTAAGGCCTTTAGGTACAATGTTTAAATGTATACATTCATTCAAATATGCATTTTCCAATTCTAAATTCTTAAATCTAAACAGCATTTCATCAAATAACTTCATATTGTGCTCATATGTACCATTCATTTCATTGCCACTTACTTTCCTCGCATTTTTTGTTTTAAAACAATACTTAAAATTTAAAACATTTTTAAAGTCCATAAAGTGCTGACTAGGTGTTGTTACATGGTCGCCATTACAGTTACCTGTAGTTGTATTGCTTGCTATCACATCACTATAGCTTTTGAAAACAGTCCTGTTATTTTTCTTTCGCGCTCCTCCGTTCTCTCTTTCTCCCTCATTACTTCGTGGAGTGGAGGTTTCTTCTTCCGTACACGATCTAAAGATACCTGGTATGTCCAAGTCAATAATGGTATCTCCGTTTATACCTGAGCCACCCTGCTCT
Source organism: Protopterus annectens (assembly GCF_019279795.1). Lineage (NCBI taxonomy): Eukaryota > Metazoa > Chordata > Ceratodontiformes > Protopteridae > Protopterus > Protopterus annectens. The sequence continues at coordinate 693,034,718 of NC_056748.1, read as the reverse complement.
TTTCCGCATTGAGTAGGGCTGTTGTTATTAGTCCTAGGACCCTTCCTTTCCCTTCTTGGAAGGGCTTCTTGGTTATCCGGTATCGTGCTTGCCTGTCTTTGCGTAACGGAGCCCTTTTCAGCAAGCAATTCCAACAATTGGGTCAGTTGGTGAGAAAGCTTGCTTTGCTGACTTTATTTGTTAAGAGTTCGTGGTTTGACGTTTTATCTTGGTGTATGTGCTGGATTGACTGCTGTTTATTTCGTCAAATAAACTGGTAAATCAAAGTAAGCTGTATTCCTTCTGGCTGGTTCGTTTTTCAAAAATTGTGAGTTGATATTTCGTACTAGCCTCCTTGTGGTGCAACATTTATACGGCATTAGGACCCACAAGGAAACAAATGCTTTGTACAAACACTTGTTCTTTGTTTGTAGGATTTCAATTTGGAATAATTGATTCAGTCACAAAGGATTTTTTGAGGGGAGGGGGTGATATGAAAAATGCTTTATTATACAGGGAACTGTTATGGCAGCTCAGGCTCAAATCTAATTCCCCACCAGGTCTCAACAACTATATTAGTATAAAATCTGCATTACATAAAAAAGCTGAAAGCGTGTAATCAGTTTGGGTTATATTTAAAAATGATTTTATAATTTAGAGATTGTACAAATGGGCTTAAATTTATCCACTTAAACTACAAATACGTTTTATAATTTTTTATAGTTTTTTATATGACACAGTAAAACAGGAAAGTTAATAGTGAACAGGTGTATCACTTTAAATTTTAATTAAGTGTATTTGTTGATTGAGACTTGATGTATAAAAGTTGTTACTGGTACCAGTGCTTTTATCTGATGAAGTCTAGTCATTAGACGAAAGCGCTCATCTGTTGTACTTTGTGAGAATATAAAGAAGATTTGCATCTACGGTTGTGTCCTGGACTTTACTTTCATAATTATCTTGCACCTGCAGGAAACTACATCAATAAAAGACATTCCACATGTAAACTCTAGTAATTATTCCTTAAGTTAAAACAATAGGCAGGAAGCCTTCATCTAGACCAGCCGGAGCCGAATTGTAAACATCAAAGACAGTCATGAAATGCTTGACTTAGCTTTCTTACAGTACAGTGCACTGTTGTCACATTTATTTCCAGTTCCACATTTCACAGCATATTCTTTCATTTAAGAAACAAGCCTGTATTTCAACATTTCACAGTATTTTCTTTCAATTAAGAAAATAAGTCTGTAGTCCAACTTTCATATTTACAAATGACATACTTATCTGCACAATTCCATCTGGCTAGGCTGGCAGCCTTCACATGTGTATCTTTTCGTTTTAGTTTCTCATAACTTCCCCAAACCTATTTATTCTAATACGCTGGTGCTTAGAAATGCCTACATTTCTGTTATTAAATATAGGGTGATACCTAAACACATTCTGACAATGGCACTGAGCTACCATATAAACAGCCTACTGATATTAGAATATGCCATTCTATAGCAGTACAGTGATCATTTTCATAGAAATTATTTACTGTCTGCTTTCTCAGTCCTTCAGCACCATATGCAAAGATTACCAACTAATATTTAGGCATTTGACCAGAGGTGCCAAATGAAGCAGATACTATCATCTTCAGATGCTCCCTCCCTTGTAGCGGTCACTTCACTTGCCCCATGTCTCAGTACCTACTCGAATATGAATGCATTTGAGATGTAAAAGGACCTTGAGTTCAGCCATCTTTCTACTTAGACCCATAGTATTGAGTAGTGCCGCCATAATGTTGTCTGAATTTGAGTTTAATCATGCTATCCAAGAATGTCCATTAGGGGTACTCTACTTTACAAAAAAGCATTATGGAGGCAGTAAATGCTTTGGCCAGTATTTGGAAGCTCTGGTATGAGAGCTGTAAGCCAATCTTGGTGAAGCAGGACGTTTTATCTACCATATCTTCACAGGTAGAAGCATACTAGATCTCCTTAGAATGATACCAACTACTTAGTTAATTGTTAAGGCCCGTGGACTTATCTAGGCATCATTCCTGATGATGACAAGATACTAGTGAATACCAGTGTCTTTTCTGCCTGTAACACACGCATAGTGAGTTCCATCATGTCTCCCAGCATGTCTCCCTGCATCATGCCATTCATTCACACAAAGCCATCACTAGGCTGTAGTCATATTTGTCTGGTTTAAAAACCCTGTATGGCTCATGTGACATCACTGACACTGGTCAAACAGCTTACAGCCACCTTATTCTTGTCATGTCGGGTGACTGTGGAGTCAGTATGCTTAACCAGAATCAGATATGATTAAAACAATGCCCTGTGTGAAAGCAGACTCCATGGGCCTTGTGAACAGTCTGGTGACTATTTGGTGAGCGATATGCATTATTTGTGAGTGGATAAGGAGTAGGTATTGTGGCATAGTATCAGAGGGTTTGGCAAATTTTTCTTTACAGCCTCAACGTAAGTTAAAGGTGCGAATCCTTTTTTTAAATTCTCCAAGTCTTTTGGGATTCTAATACCATGGTGGGAATGGACCCCATTCCTAAGTCAAAGTACGATTAAAGTTCATGAAATTAGTATTGTTTCAGTCTTTGATGTCAGCCAAAAGTGCTCTTCAGAGTACCCGCAATGTGCCCAGTAATGACTCCTTCTGCAATTCATATGGGGTTACATGGATTGGTAACATATGTAAATACAATTGTAGATTCTTTTTTATAAGACCCGTTGCTCCTACTACTGTTAGAACTGTCTGGGTATCATTCTTCCACATTGTTTTCATTTCTGCCTGCAGATCCTGATATTTTATGACTTTGCCTCTCTCTGTACGGAAGACACTGTAGTCACTGGGTGTGGTGATTTCAATGATCAATGCTACTTTTGTCTTCATTTCTTGGATCACTATATCCGGTTTTCTAGCATCTATATTTTGAACTGTTGGTAATGTGTGATCCCATGTGATATAAACATCATTTTTTATGATGCTTTGTGGCTCATGTTTCCAGTGTTTATCAGCCACTTCAATACCATAATGTCTGCACAATCCCCAGTGCAACAGTCTTGCCACATTATTATGCCTTTCAGTATACGGTCCTTCTGCCATTAGTATATCACAACCAGCAAGAAAGTGTGTGACCGTTTCTAATTTGGTTTTACAAAACCTACATTTGTCTGTTTCTCCCACATGCTCAGACTTTGTAAACCACTATTTTGGGCTGCCAATATTAACCTTTCATCTCTTGGTTTGAATTTGCCTCTCCTTCACCATTCCTGCATTTGTTTCTGATCAACATGAGCTTCTTCCAGAAGTTTTCTATACTTGCAACTATATATGCTTTTTCCACATTTCTTGCCTTGTCATCTGATCCGTCACCTTATATTCTTTCTTTTGTTTTTGGCACATTCAGTTGCTGTCTGATTTTTATCTACTTCTGGTTTGATTTCCATTCCCGCTTGTCGTCGATATGCTTCTGCTAAATTAAGCAGAGAAGTCATCTTAGATTTATTCTTCTCATGTTTCAAAAAGTTCACTACATTTGGGTCTTGTGAGGTCAGCAAATATGTAAGGAGTCCCACAATTGCAGATCTATACATGTAATCAAGTTCAAGGTGGCCCATCCCTCCTTCAGAACTAGGGAATATATAATCTTGGTATACAATGATTTTTACAAATCATTTGGTGAGCATGAAGCATCCTTTTTGTTTTCCCATCTAATCTAATCTATCCAACATGTTTTGGGGCCAGTCAATCACTCCAAAACTGCACGTTAGGACAGAAACAGCAAATTGCTTTATAGCTTGGATTTTGTTCCCAGATATCAATTTAATTCTGAGAGTTAAGTCTTCTAAGGTATTACTTACCAAGTTTTATTCACATATGCTCATGTTTTATTGTTGATCCTTCATCAACTCCCAAATATTTATACACTCCCTCTTGCTCCAGTTCTTTTATATCATTTTTTCACATTCTTGTCCCAAACTGATGTTTTCCTGGTGCTGCAGTTTTCCTGATTTAAAAGGCTGCTTTTGCACACTTATCAAGACCAAATGACAGTCTATATCATCTGAAAAGTTTTGACAACCTGCAGCTGTGCTTTCAATTCCTCATCTGATGAGCTATACAGTTTTATATCACTGACAAAGAGAAGATGAAAAGTCTTTACAATTTGTTGTTTTTCAGAAGCCTAATTGTAACCATGGCCTAAGCTGTTACATAAACAGCTAAATGGGTGAATGGCAAGGCAGAATAGCAATGGTGACAGAGTGTCACCCTGGAATATCCCCCTTTGTATTTTTATCCCTGGGATAATAATCTGTCCTTTATCATGGCTTAATTGCAAAGTGCTCTGCCACAGTTTCATGGTCACTGTAACATAGTTAAATCAGTGTAGGGTGTATCTTATAGATGTTTTACTGGTGCATTGTTATTGACGTAGTGTTGTATAAGTATTATGATTATTGATACTGGGTTGATGCAAGTGATCTATCACACATTGTAGCATTAATTAGTAGAAACAGTGAACAGCCTGTAAGCATAATGTAGTTTCTACACTGCCTAAGAACACCTAATGTGACCACAGATGGGGTGAGATCAGACTGCTGGGCCATATTACCCGAGAGTGGAGGCTAGGGCTTGTTAAAGCATTCAGGGGTTGGTTTTAAGACTATTATAGTAGACACTGAAGATTTATGCATGAAGTATTAAGTCTGATACTCTGAGGTTAGGTTAGATTAGATGGCTAATTTAACAGTGCTTACTGAAAAGACATAATTAAGTCCATCAAGAACAATGAATAGTGGTGATTCTCTAACTACTACCTGACTACTAAGGCTGGTCTCACTTCAGCTACAGACAGCTGGGAATCAATGACACTTTGCTCCTTCTGTTAAAAGAAGCAAAACAGAAGTATGAATTCCAGGCTGGTTCACGCAAAACGGCTCAGATTACAAACAATAATGAGTACTGCCCTGAATGTTCCTGGAGTCAATACAACTCTTATAGGCTTCTCTTGGTAGATGCCCTGGATGGCATACACAGCAGATTGGCACAACAGAAAGCCAAGATTCACAAAAGTCCAAAATTAAATATACTGCCACCAAAATGGCAACTAGACCAGTCAGAGAAATTCCATATGCATTGCCCAAAGTACAGTTGTGTACACTTACCATAAATGTAGATGTTCGAGTGTATTCACTGTTGCGGTCATTATATTTGGGTAATCTGCTGGCAGGTTGCCCTCAGTCGGCCTGAATTCCAAAGTCTTGGGTCATGTGTCGGTTGTTGTCCTCTCTTCCATGACATCAGGTAGTCAGTGGGGTATAAAACATGCAGCCGACGTCATTTTCTTCAGTTTTTCTTGACCCCGATGTCAGTTGCTCCCAAAATGGTAGTTATATATATATATATATATATATATATATATATACATATATATATATATATATATGTATATATATATATATATATATATATATATATATATATATATATATATATATATAAATACATGCATCAATATAAACTTTACCCTCTTCTACAAGCAAATATACCACATAGGTTGTAGAAGATAGTGAAGGAAAGATAAACTTCAGAATAACAGGGGGATGGCGGGAGGGTAACCTGGACTGCAACAGTGAATATACTCGAACATCTATATTTATGGTAAGTGTACACAACTGCACTATGTTCTTTGTGTTTCACTGTTGCAGTCATTACATTTGGGTAGAATCCCAAAGCTATGGTTGGGAGGCTGGAGCTAAACAGCATTAGGTGCGGCTATAAGGCCCTGCAGCACTGCAGTGGCAAAGTCTGCCCTGGACTTAGAGTAGAGAGACAAATAGTAATGCTTTGTAAAGGTGTGAACAGAACTCCAAGTAACAGCCTCTAGAATGTCTTTGTTTGGTACTCCTCTGACAAAGGCTACTGAAGTAGCTGCAGCTCTGGTGGAATGAGACCCAATGCCCTTGGGCACAGGTTTACCATGGTGTAAGTAGCAGAAACGGATGCAGTGGCTTATCCACTTTGAAACCGTCTGCTTTGAAATAGCCTTTTCTTCTGATCCTGCAGCATATGACACTAGTAATTGCTCAGTTTGTCTTAGAGCTTTAGTCCTGCTCAAGTAGAATCTTAGCTGTCTGTGTACATCCAAGGAATGCAGAATTCTCTCCCCATTGTTCTGCGGATTTGGATAAAAAGTTGGCAGATGAATTGTTTGGTTAAGATCCACACTGGAAACCACCTTGGGCATAAAAGTAGGATTTGTCCTCAGAGACACCCTGTCCGGGTAAAATATGATAAAAGGCTCTACAGCCATGAGGGCCTGTAGCTCTGAAACTCTTCTTGCTGAAGTAATTGCTAGTAACAGAGCTATCTTCCATGATAAGAACTTTACATCAGCGGTAGCAGCCGATTCAAATGGAGGCAGGGTGAGCTTTTCCAACACATAATTGAGTTCCCATGCAGGTAATGGTAATCTTCTAGGTGGGCCTTACATTTTTGGCTCCTCTAAGATACTGCTTTAGTAAAGGATGAGAAAATATTGGTGTCGCTGTGTTGTAATGGAGCCGAAATGGCAGAGGCATGGATTTTGATTGATGAGAAAAATAGGCCTTTGTCAAGCATCTCAGTTAAGTATTGTAATATCTGAGGAATATTTGGTTCTGCTGGATTCCAAGCACATAATCTCTTCCACTTGTCAGCATAAGAGTTTCTAGTACTAGGCCTTCTGGCTTTCAAAATGACAACCATCACAGCTTTACTGAGAGGTGTTGTTTGTATGATTACATGATTAGCCATGCTGCTAGGTTCAGAGTCTGTAGTTGATTGTGCAGGATCTGATTGTTTTGCTGGGACAGTAGTTGTGGTCTTTGAGGCAAGGTCCATGCTGGGTATTGAGACAAGTTCCTTAGGATTGGGTACCAGAATTGGTGGGGCCAGTCCGGGGCAATTAATATCATCTTTGGTTTCTCTTGTCTGACTTTTAGGAGGACCTTGGGTAGAAGAGGCAGAGGAGGAAAGGCGTAAACTGATCAGATGGAAAAACCTAAGGATAGGGCGCCCACTTTCCATGCTTGTCTGTGATAAGTCCTTGTGCAGAATCTTTTCAATTGATAATTTTGAGGAGAGGCAAATAGATCTATGTCTGGGCTACCCCATTTCTCTGTTATCATGCTGAAGACTTGTGGATTTAGTTTCCACTCATGAGGATCTATAAGGTTTCTACTTAAATCGTCTGCCAGAGTGTTCAGTTTTCCTGGCAGAAATTGGGCTTGAAGATGTATTTGGTAGGTCAAAGCTGTGTCTCACAGTGCCATGGCTAATCTGCAAAGGGGGTATGTGTGTGTGCCCCGTTGCTTGTTTATATACCACATGACTGTGGTGTTGTCCAACTGTATCAGTAGTTGTCATGGATGAAGTAAGTCTTTGAAGGTTGTTAGGGCATTTTGAATAGCTAGCATCTCTTTCTGGTTGATATGTAGATGCATTTGTTTTGGTGCCCGTATGCCTTCAATGCATCTTCCTGCCATGTGGGCCCCCCAGGCATAATCTGATGCGTCTGTTAAGGCTTGGCTGGCTGGGGGTAGAGTGAAGGGCCGTCCCATGTTTTGGTGACAGGACTCTGCCCACCACAGAAACTCCTGTTGCAAGTAGGAAATGAGAGGAATCATTGTTTCCAGACTGTCTGAATGTTGACTCCATAAACGTTTTAGGTACCATTGAAGTTTTCTCATATGCAGTCTTGCATATGGAATTAGTAGGATGCAGGATGCCATGAAGCCCAGAGCCTGCAGAATTTGTCTTGCAGAAGACTGGGTCTTTGTTGCCATCAGTTTGAAGTAAGTAGTCCGTTGCCTTTGTTTGTCTGGCGTAAGGTAAGCCATCTGGGCAGTTGTATTCAAGCTTGCACCCAGGAATGTTATCTTTTGAGAGGGTACCAGTTGTGATTTCTTTTCATTTATTGTGTACCCTAGGCATGTTAGAAGCCTTTTCACAAACGCCAGGTGTCGAAGAACAGTGTCCTTGTTCTCTGCTTGAATGAGACAGTCGTCCAAGTAAGGGTATATTTGTATACTTCTTTGTCTGCAAAATGCAATTACTGGTGCCAGGCACTTTGTAAAGACCCTGGGCACAGTAGATAAGCCAAAGGGCAGTGCAGAGAATTGGTAATGCATTAAGCCAGCCTTGAATCTGAGGTATCTTCTGCACGATTATCTTCTTGGGACATGCAGGTATGCCTCTTAGGTCTAACGTCACCAGCCAAGCCTTCTTGCCCAGCATGGGCAGAAGCTGCTGCAAAGTCAGCATTTTGACTTTTGGAATGTCCAGGTATGTGTTCAAAATTGATAAATCCAGTATTGGCCGCCAGGCCTTATCCTTTCTGGGTACCAAGAACAGTCTTGAATAAAAACCTTGTCCTTTTTCCTGTTCTGGTACTGGTTGAATGGCCCCCATATCCATGAGGGACGTAAGCTGTTTCTGTGCCTCTGCCCACTGATTTGTGGGCAGATCTGGCCAACTGTTTGCCATTGGCAGAGTGTGGAAATGGAATCTGTATCCCTGTGATACTATGTTTAGTACCCACTTGTCCTGGGTTATTAACTGCCAATTTTGAGCAAAAAGTGCTAATTTACCCCCTTAGGGTGCTGTCAAACGATAAGTGCTTGTTGTAGGCAGAGGGAAGTCATTGGGACTGTTTGCGCTTTATCTCCACCCGATTTGGAGGTAGATGCACCCCATTGCTTTGACCTGTATGAATCTTGCGCCTGGTATCTGGAACCCTTTGGACGTCTGGATTTGCCCCTTTGAGCAGCTCAACCATTTTTTTGTAGGCCAGTGTCTACTGAATCTTGGTGGCTGCACTTGTAAGAAGTCTTTAACAGTTTGCATAGACTTAGCTTTGTCTTCCATTTTCTTTAAAACCTCTTCTGCCTTAATACCAAACAGAGAATCATGCTGTAAAGGTGCATCTAGCAATTTAGCTTTAACATGAGGCAAATTTTGTGCCTTTAACCAGGCATGCCTCCTAATCACAGATCCAGTAACTGCGGCCCTACGGGAGGCCTCTAAGGAATCAAAACCACAATGCAAAGTATGCTCTCCAACTTGTTCAGCTGTATGCAGTAATTCCTGTAATTCTTTATCTTCTGCACATTCTGAAATCAACATCATTTTCTGTTTCAGCAATCTCATAACATGTCGTTGGTACTTAAGCATATGAAATTGACAGTTTAAGGCACTGACTGCCAAGGTTGCAGATGTATAAAAGTACAGTTTTGTACCTACCATAAATGTAGATGTTCGAAGATCCACATTGCTGCAGTCCTTACACTTGGGTAGTCCGCTGTCCTCGAATATCAAAGTATTAGGCTGACGTCGGTCAAGGCGCTTAAGACTGACATCAGGACGTCAGGGTACAAATGCGCATGACCGACGTCATATCCTCAGTCTTTTCTTGCCCCAGATGTCAGAAGACCCTAAAAAGAAAGGTCCAAACCAAAATACAGCAAAAAACAACCAACCACCCTTGCACTAATCATATGTACAATATATACAATATCCACAATATTTACAACCCAAACCACACAACCGCCTCTAACTACAGAGGGAAGGAGGGACTGCAGCAATGTGGATCAACATCTACATTTATGGTAGGTACAAAACTGTACTATGTTCTTCATCTCACATTGCTGCAGTCCTTACACTTGGGTGGAATCCCAAAGCAGAGGTAAGGGAGGATGGCAAAACTATAAAGCATTAGGAGCTGCCAAAATGCCCTGTAAAATTGCAGTGGCAAAACCAGCCCTAGATTTAGAGTACAGTGGAAGGTGGTAATGCTTAGAGAAAGTATGCACTGAACTCCAAGTAGCTGCCTCCAAAATATCTTTAGTTGCCACCCCTAAAAAGCTGTAGAAGTGGCAGTAGCCCTAGTGGAAAATCCCAGCTGGAATCTCCTTACCATGATGGGAATAACAGAAAGCAATACAAAACCCAATCCACTTAGAAATAGTTTGTTTTGACACAGGCTTGCCCTGAGAACCCAAAGCAAATGAAACAAATAACTGCTGAGACTGCCTGAACCCTTTAGTTCTGCTCAAATAATATCACAACTGCCTGTGTATATCCAAAGTGTGCAAAATCTTTTCCCCTTTATTTTGGGGGTTTGCATAAAAAGTAGGCAAATGAATAGTTTGGTTTAAAGCCACACTAGAAACTACTTTAGGCATAAAGGAAGGATTAGTATGCAAAGATACCCTATCCTTATGGAAAATTAAGAAAGGCTCAACCGCCATAAGGGCCTGTAATTCAGAAACCCTTCGCAGAGGTAATGGCCAACAAAAAAGCAGTCTTCCATGATAAATATTTCAACTCGGCAGTAGCTGCAGGCTCAAAAGGTTGTAGAGTGAGTTTCTCCAACACAAAATTGAGATCCCAAGCAGGAGTAGGAGCAATGGGGGTCTTATATTCTTTGCCCCTCTAAGGAATTGCTTAAACAAAGGATGAGAAAACAATGGTGGGTCACAGTCATAGTGAGCAGAAATTGCTGCAGCATGAACCTTAATAGAAGAGAAGGACAAACCTTTGTCCAGTAACTCAGTAAGATATTGAAGAGCCACACTTAAATTAGGCTTAGAAACATCAAATTCCTTTGCTGTACTCCAAAATAAAATCTCTTCCATTTATACACTTTCCTTGTACTAGGCCTTCTGGCCTCCAAAATAACATTCAAAACTTGATGTGGAAGCTGAGACCCTCCAGGGTTTAAAACAGAATATGCCAGGCTGTTAGGTGAAGAGAGTGAAGTTTGACATTGAGTAAATGACTCTTCTCCTGAGACAGCAGGTGTGGAATCAAGGTAAAGGCCATGGAGGCTCCGTACCAGACTCCTAAGTAATGGATACCAGTGCTGTCGAGGCCAATCTGGAGCTATTAAAATCATCTTTGGCTTGTCCTGTCTGACCTTCAGGAGTACCTTTGGGAGGAGAGGCAGAGGTGGAAAGGCATACACATGAAGATTGCTCCAATTGAATGAAAGAGCATCCACTTTCCACTTTGGCAACTGGTAGTTTAGTGGAGAAGCGAACAGATCTATGTCTGGAGTTCCCATAACACTGTCAATTTCTGAAAACATGAGGATCGGGGATCCATAATTTGTCTGCTCAACACATCTGCTAAGGAGTTCTGTGCTCCCGGCAGAAACCTTGCCTGAAGATTTAGCTGTAAACTGAGAGCAGTCTCCCACAAAATCATTGCTTGTCTGCATAGAGGATAAGAATGTGTTCCCCCTTGCTTGTTGATGTACCACATGACAGTTGTGTTGTCTGTTAGAACCAACACCTGCCTGCCCTGGAAGAAGTAAATCCTTGAAAGCTATTAATGCAAATTGGACTGCTAACATCTCCTTCAAGTTGATATGTAGATGTTGAAGTCTGGTCTTGTACCCACTTTCCATTTAGATGAGCTCCCCAAGCTTTGTCTGAGGCATCTGTCGTTAGAATCTGACTCGCCTCTGGCCGGGTCACAGAGAGTCCCTTGTTTAGGTGACATTCGAATGCAAGGTATTATCTGAATGACAGTGTCCATGTCCTGGCAGTGCTGTGTCCATACATTTTGAGATACCATTGTAGCTTCCTCATATGCAGTTTGGCATATGAACCCCAAGGCTTGAAGGACTGTCCTTGCAGTCAGCCTGGACTGATGAGACAATTGATGGAAGTAAAGAAAGATTCTTTTGTTTGTCCGGGGTCAAAGGCCATCTGGGATGCTGTATTCAGTGTCACACCCAGAAATCACATGGCCTGAGAGGGTACTAGACTGGACTTTATTAGAATACCCCAGGCATCTTAGCACTGCTATCACATATTGTAAATGCTGAAGATTTCCTTGGGCCAGAATCAGGCAATCGTCCAAATAAGGATAGATCTGTATTCCTCTTAGCCTGAAGAAAGCTATCACTGTAGATAAGCCAAAGGGCAATGCAGAGAACTGATAATGAGAAGTCCGCAGATACTTCCTGCAACTTAGCCTGATAGGAACATGAAGGTAAGCCTCCTTGAGATCCAGAGTCACCATCCAGTGATCTTTGCCCAGCAGAGGTAAAAGCTGTTGTAACGTCAACATTTTGAACTTGGGAATGTCCAGATAAGTGTTGAGGATAGATAAATCCAAAATTGGTCTCCACGTGTTCCCCTTCTTTGGTACTAAGAACAGGCGAGAATAAAATCCTAGGCCCACTTCTGGCAGAGGGACTATTTGAAGCAGCAGAGAAATTTGTTTGTGAGCCTCTAGTCTTTGCTGAGGAGCATGCCTTTGAAAGGAGGCAAGGTATGGAAATAAAACTTGTAACCTTGGTGTATGATATCCAATACCCATCTGTCTTGGGTAATCAAACTCCAATTTTCCTTGAAGAGTGCCAACCTTCCTCCCAAAGGTGCTGCCAGGCAAGAAGGATCTGGCAGCTGAAAAGGTAGGTCATTGGGCCTGTTTACGAAAGGACTGGCCCCTGCCCTCACCGAAGATTGTGCAGGTGAACTCCCTGTTCTAGGTCTGAAGGAGCTCTGAGCTCTGCCTAGATCTACCCCTAGACTGTGAATCATAAGACCACCCCTTAGCAGGCCAATTCCTACTAAACGGAGGCTGAACTTGCAAAAAATCTTTAACAGCCTGCATAGACTTAGCCTTGTCTTCCATTTTCTTCAAGACTGACTCCACAGGTGAACCAAACAACACATCAGACTGTAAAGGAGCATCCAAAATCCTTGTCTTAACATGGTCAGATAAATTCTGATCCCTCAGCCAGGCGAAGAACTGACCCAGTGGCAGCCACCAGGCCTGTACAGCATCAAAACCACATTGCAAAGAATGCTTACCCACCTGTTCAGAGACATGTACCAAATCTTGTAATTCTTTACACTCAATGCCCTCCGCCAGAGAATCTACCTTAGACTTCAATTGAGAAAGAAGATAGTTTTGATATTTCAACATGTGAAACTGGCAATTTAAAGCCCTCATAGCTAAGGTGGAAGAAGTATAGACTTTCTTTCCCCATCTATCCAAAGCTCTGGCCTCTTTATCTGGAGGAACCGGATTTTTTACAACAGAGGCCTTGACACCCTTAGGTCCCTGACTAACAGTTTCTGGGTCCGCCCTAGGACTCTTATAAAGATATTTATGAGCCTCAGGCACCCTGTAATACCTATCCGGTTTAACAGGAGCAGGAGGCAAAGAATCAGGATTAAGTGAAGCCTCTGCAAACACATCTTCCACAACATCCAGAACAGGTGGTATAGCCAAAGGCCTATGCTGGGGTAAAAGCAAAATTCCCTAAGCCTTTTCCTGGAATCAGAGAAGTCCTGACCTTCCCACTTAAAATGTTCCCTCATGGAATGGAGAGTCTCTGAAAAGAAAAATCCTCTGGAGGAGAAGCAGAAGGAGTCGAATCATCTGCATCAGCATCAGAATAAGGTGAGTACTCCTGCAAGTCTAAGACTCTGAAACATCAAGCCTGCTCAAAACTCCCCAACTCTGGTTCCACCCTAGGCCTCTTATCAGGAGGGGGCAAAGAACCTCTAATCAAAGTAATTAAATCTTCTGCCATTTTAAGCATGTGCTTCTTGGGCACAGATGCTGCAGAACTAGGAGTGACACCAACAGAAGCTAAACCTGGCCTGCCTCTGGGCCTGAGAAGCCCCCCCAGCCCGACCCGCCCCCCGAGAGGCCCCAACCTGCAAAATCAAAGACTCTCCTGGGACTCCCGAAGACCAACCTGGCACAATCTAACTCAGGCCCCAAACAAGGAATACACAAAGTATGATAATCCGAAATACAATTATTCACTTTTCTGACATCCGGTAAATCACTGAGGCAAAAAAAAAAAAAAAAATATTCCGGGGGCTTAGCCAAACTTTTGACTCGTCTGAAAAACTAAATTGAAAAATTTCAGAATGCCGCGGCAAAAGACTGAGGATGTAAGGACTGCAGCAATGTGAGATGAAGAACGTCCTTTTTTCCCCATCTGTCTATTGCCCTTGAATCTCTGTCAGAGGGGGATGATTTTTTGCTGTTGAGGCCTTAACTCCATTTGGACCCTGTGAAATAGTTTCAGGATCAGCAGCAGGGTTTCTAAATAAAAATTTATGCGAGTCAGGGACCCTGTAATATCTATCAGGCTTACTGGGAGCCGGAAGTAAGGAGTCAGGGGTCAAGCTTGACTCCGAAAACACACCATCCACAATGTCTAAAACAGGGGGAAAGGGCTAAAGGCTTGTGCTGAGGGAGAAGGAAATTCTTGAGCCTCTTTTTTGATTCTGAGAAGTCTTGACTCTCCCAGTGAAAATGCACCCTCAAAGTAAGCATGGTTTCTCCAAATGAATAATCCTCTGAAGGAGATGCAGATGGAATAGACTCCTCAGCATCAGAATCCTCATAGGGAGATACAGATAATTCCTGATCAGAAGAAATAGAAACCTGATCTGAAGATTCATAATCAGTGCCTTGCCTAGGCCTCTTATCTTGAGGGGGATGGGTACCCCTGATCAAGGTAATAAGGTCTTCAGCCATTTTGATAATCTGTTTTTAGGCAGAGAGGCCTGTGCACGTGGCTCATGCATCGTTTTTTTAGTTTTAGAAGTTGCCTTTGTCTTTGGTTTTGCAGCTGTCTGTTTGATATATAAATGTTGAGGTCTGAATACACCCTCAGAAGCCAGTGCCTGCTCAGCGGCTCCGGACTCATCCAAGGGAGATACATCCGTCAGTCCAATACCTTGAGTATCTTGCGGCATGCCGGACTCCACATGGGTGTCGGTAGAGGCCTGTGACTCAAAGGTAGCAGGTATCAGGGGCTGCGAAAGCGCCTCACTGAGTACTGGCCAACCGGTGACTGGCTTAGGAGAAACTTTGTCATCAGTTTTGGATCTCGACTGCCTTTCTCTGTCCTTTTCTTTGCGTTTTTTATGTACCCCCAGTAGTCAGATTGCTATCCAATGACATTTCTGGGTAGTTAAATCTGTTTCCAAAATACTTTGATGCAAAAATATACTGACGCTTAATAGTGCGTTTGTTAAATCTAGCACAAAACCGACAGCCAGGCACGTTGTGATCAGGGCCTAGGCAAGGAATACAGTATAAATGGAAGTCCTTATGAGGTATTTGCTTCCCACAAGTAATAAAATTATTAACTTTTTCTGACATCAGTAAAAAGCAAGAAAAATGTTTTCCCAATGGGGTACTTAGCTTTAGTGAAGACTTTGGTTCTGAAACTCAAACTTGAATATTTCAGTAGTCAGCCGACCGGCACTTGTGAAATGCTTCTGCTTCTGCTTCGGGCACCGCAAGAAAGACTGAAGAAAATGGCGTCTGCTGCATGTTTTATAAAGAGAGGACAGCAACCGATGCAGGACCCAAGACTTTGGAATTCAGGCCGACTGAGGGCAACCTGCCAGCAGATTACCCAAATGTAATGACTGCAACAGTGAAACACGAAGAACATCCAGAGATGATCACAAAACCAATGTGCCTCTGCTCCATATCTCAATAGGAGCAAAGCAGTAGCACTGAATCTAAACTGGCTTCTAAGAAGCAGTTCTTAGGCAACCAATCAATTTCTTGGAAGGCTATGAAAAATCACTAGGAATCCAGGAAAAAAGGTTAAAGAGTAAAAATCGTGACAAAAGAAAGAAAAAAAGTATCTGGTTGATGTGGGGAGGCCAGGATTGGGTGGTGGTTGGGGGCAACAAGGCATGTATTCAGGGGTTAATGAGCAGCAGGGCTCACATAGAACCCTTTGTCTAGTGTGCAATGTCTTCCCTAATTACACTGTGGGCATGAAACGTTTCCAGTCTCTGAGCATTAATATCTCATGGATTAGTTAGTCGGCTCTGCTTAAATTTGTCTGACTAAACTGTACATTTTATGATACAAACTCTCCTGATTTAGGTGTCTCTGGAATGCAGACCAATAATGACCTCCAAATCAGTATGCATCATTTTATTCAAGCTACTAAGGAACAACTGAATTACTCTGAAATGCTGGCTCGGAATATCATAGAAACTACAGTCAAACGATTTTATTCTTGTTTCTAGTTGTCATTTGTTACTAAGAGACACTTGGCATGTAGTCACCTGCTTGGATCAAAAGGAAATATGCTTATCTGCAAATTATTGTTGAACTGGCAGTCAACCTATTCATTCAGTGCTCATACTCGATCACATCAAAATGTTTATCATTTCAGTCCTCACATAGCATTCATAATTCCTGTAATTTATGTTATTGCCTAGATTGTGACTAACATTTTATAATTACTTACACTCTAAGGTCTGTAAAAATAATGGCAGTGTCTTTACAATATGTGTTGCACTGTATGATGAGGAAATCATGTGCCAATTGTTGAATACTTTACTATAAGCTTGGTTTCATCATTATTAACCATGTTACAGTTCATTAATTACTTGAAGCTTCAGTTAAAAAAAAAACTTTTGAGTGGCAACAAGAATTTCACAAAAGGTGTGAAATGGAATAAAAAGGTCACCATTCAGCTTGATGAGACAATGAAAGGAGGTGAAAATGTTCCCATTCAGCAAAATGGGGTAGTGAAGACAGAAGTTCGTCTCGCATATCTGAGACTGAGAGATTCCCATTCTATAAGTGCTTCATACTGAATGAATTATAATTTCAATGTATGAGAAGTGGGCTATGGCTTTGTAGGTGGTGAGGCAGGTTTTGAATTTACTAAAAAAATTTTTAGCTCTGTTGAGAAAAACACAGAGTGAAAGGTTTAGTGCAGTTCTCTCATATTGCTTCATTTTTTATATTGCTTCTTATTATTTTAAGACTGGCTGAGTAAGTTTTATGAAAGGCCCAATGGTCTAGTTGAGCTATGTGCCAAGGATAATTAACACGTTTTGTTACATGGGTGCTGGGCTATGTTTTTTAGGACAGCACTGCAGAAGACACTACCAAGGCATATGTATACCTGATGGCAGCTGGTTATTACAGGTATATATAACTTCTTATTGTTGAGAGTTTTCTTAATCACCTCCTCCAGCATAACCTTTTCACTCCCACTCAGCATGGCTTCCATCCCAACCACAGCCCTCCTGTCCTTCACTCATACCATAGCCAAAGCCCTTGACAACAAACTCATATCCTGATTCTTCCTCGACTTTTCCACAGCTTTCAATACAGTCTCTCATCCTCTATTACTATCTAAACTCGCTAATCAATCTATTTTCTTCCTCCCGGGCCGGGTTCAGTAGTTAACTATGCTGTAGGCAGCAATCTGTCAAATGATTGTCATACTTTTCACCATTCCTTCCTGTCCCAACTGGAGTACCCCCAGGCTTCATCTTGGGTCCCCTTCTATTTAATGTTTTCACCAACAATCTCTACACATCCTGCAAACAATCTTCTCTCATCCAATATGCTGATGACTCTACACTTACCTCTATCTCAAACAATACGACAGAGCTCCATACCCTAACCCAAAACGCTTTTCTATCCACTGACAAATGTCTGTCTGATAATTTACTCATCCTCAACCCTAAAAATACCAAACTCTTACTCTTCCTCCCCTGATCTCTTACTAACCATAAATCTACCTTTGTTATTAAATCTTCTAACACAATTATCCAACCTGATACCCACACAAAACTCCTTGGAGTCATAATTGATGATAAACTGAAATTTAACCTGCACTTACTCCAATGTATAAAAAAAGCACACCAGAAATTGGGCCTACTGTATCGTAATAAAAAATTCTAACCCACAATGCTAGACTCACACTGGCACAAGCATTCCTCCGTCCCTCCCTCCTATATGCCGCACCAGTACTCACCAACATTCAAACTACAACCCTGAACAAAATTCAACAAACTTTCCACAAAATAGCTAAATTTATCAAACTCTCCTTACAATGCTTATCACTGTATTGCTCTAAACTCTTTCCAATGACTTGAGCTCCCCGAACAACTCCAACTATCTCAATTTCAATTGCTACACAACATGCTTTACAAACCTTCATCATGTCCATCTCTTTCATCTTTATCTCTACCTATACTCCACCTCAGACCCTCCGTACCTCTAACCAGCAACTACTTGACATCTACCAACTTAAGAAAACAGTTGGCAAACTACTATATAAATATTCTGTTGCCCTTGCTTGGAACAAACTTCCATTAAACGCGCGTTCCATCACCCACTCTTACACTTTAATTAACTAAAACACCATATATGCTCAACTCCAAGACTTGTCCCTGCCACGACCCAACATAAGCACCTTTCTCTCTCCTTAAATCACCAATTAAGTTTTTTCTCACTCATCTCATTTCCCACAACTCCATGCATGACAGCCAATGCCAATTGCTTTTTAGCAATTAAGATGCATAATTTTCTCATGTAAATACATGATTGCTTTGTATAAATATTGTGTTTTTGTTGTATCATGTAAGCTCTCCGTTTTATTTTTATTCATGCTGTATTAACAGATTTCTTATTTTGATCTTTGTACTATCTGTCATATGCATGCGCTTAAAATTTTTTTTTTTTTTTAACTGCGATATGTTTTTCATGTAACTGTTTTTTTGGAGCTTTTCTCCTCTGGTCTCCACTGAAAATGGACCTCAAGCCCAGTTGGGCCAACCCAGTTAATAAATAAATAAATAAAATAAATAAAAACTGTGATGCAAGTGGATGGTTATTCATATGTGAACAGATTTCTCGTCAGCCTTTTGTCTCTGTTTTACTTCAGCTCAATGTTTTATTTTAATATGGTATGTTATAGTGGGTCAGTTTGTTTTCTAAGAGGTGGGGATTAGCCAGGTATTTGCTTACTCAAGTGTGTGTGTGTGTGTGTGTGTGTGTGTGTGTGTGTGTGTGTGTGTGTGTGTGTGTGTGTGCATATGCGTGTCTGCACTCTGCATAGAATCAGACTAGTCCCATCTTGTTTAAGGGTAAAAGACAGGAATGAGTTTAACTGTAGCTTTTTGATGAGGTTCATGCAAGCTGTACAGTGGGACACTTAAAGGTACCTAGTTGCATAATATTAAAAAAATATATAAATCAGCTTAGTTATGTCAATGTGTCATGGCGAAATACTTACGTTTTCAGTGTCTTAGATGCTTTCTTTGCATAATACAGAGCAGCCAAGAGTCAGACAATCAGCATAGGCGGTGGAAGACTGAGCTGTTTGCTGCTTGCATTTGTTTGTGTAATTTGCACGTCAAACCCCACAAATAAGCTGTTATTTAACATGTTACTGTGATTATAACTGCATCTCAGTACAGCTGATGATGCAAGGGATTATAATGCTGTTACCCTGATCTTTATTGTCCTGCCATCTCACATCCATTTCACAGATGCTGTTAGCTTCTTTGTTTCCATTTATCTACATTGCTGTTTGAGGGGAGGGCAGGCATTTGGTAGATGAGAGAGCAAGTCATGGGTCAGGATGCGTCTTGTTTTTCTTCAGAGTAAACTTTAGAGATCATCCCTTTTCCTTGGCATACCCCTGCCCTACATTTGCTTTGCTTACCTTCCATAAAGTGTGTTATCTACCACTGTAGCAATGGGTGGATTTCCAGGTAACAAACAAACAAACAGTTGATTTCCAAGCAACAATATTTCAGAGTCAAGTGTGTGTGTGTGTGTGTGTCTGTACAAGGGGAGGTAACATAACAGGTGTGTATACTGGTGAGTGCCTGTATAAAGCTAGCCATACACCCCAACCCAAATTTGTCACGGAGTACCTTGGGATCTATTAGGAGTGGTGACTATGTTACTAAGGCAGTAGCCAAGAGACTATTGGGAGGAAATGTTAATTGAAGAACATTTATTTACCGATGGCCTCTGTCCATTACAGACATGTGAGCCAGACCAGGGTGAATTTCTGATTTCCTATTTGATGGGCAAAGTTTTATTTGAACATGCTCATGGATGAACTCTGCTTCATATGGATGGGGAGTCTATTCCATAACATGTGGATCCTTTGTATCACAGATCTGTCCCTCTAGTATGTATATTTATGTCACAAATAAAGTTTAAATACTTGAATCTAGTATTTCTAGAGCTGTTTGTTTTTTGGAAGTGCAAAAGATCCATCACAGCTGGCTACAAGGATGCCTTATAAGCAAGGCATAGATTGCCTCTCAGGAGCCTGTAGGAAACAGAGACAGGTCCTTTAGGCAATCTGTGTAGAACACGGTATTCATGCTCTGGATTACCGTGATGAGGAACCTTTGTGGACTTTCCAACTGTTGCAATTGCATGTTAGGTACATGCCAAAGAGGGCATTGCACTCGATGGGTCTGATAAAGGCTGAGTAAAGTGGCACTATAAGTTTCTTGGACCTGGACACCATACCCTTGGATCTGGATGCCATACCCTTAACAATAAGTTGGGTGACAGATTCATAGGACGATAATAGGCTATTGGCCCGGAGGCCCTTATAAGCCAAGCCAAGAATTTTGCCCATGTTCCTGTGATGTCTGCGCACTGGCACAGTAATCCAGGAGCCTAAAACCTCTCCACTAGCACCAGTGAGGGGCGTGCACACTGGGGAGATAACAAGTACCCACACAGTCAAGTACAATTTCCCTTAAGAGCACACAGATATCGCAATCAGTCTGGGACTTGTTTTTCCCTTTCTCTCCAGATCCCCAATAAGACTCCCCACTGGCACAGCTATAGAGTCCAGATCTCAGCCTAGTGGTCAAGCTAAAACCTCCAGTGCCCTCTCTGTACAACTAGTGCTTCATGTCCCTGCCCAAGTATCACACACACACACACACACACACACACACACACACACACACACACACACACACACACACACACACTAAGATTTGATTTATATACTGGCACACAGACACTCCTGGGGAAGGTTGGCACAGGTTCTCCAGCCATGCCCCCTTTCTGCCCAGACTATAAGGCAGTACCAACTGCCACCAGCCACTATTATCAGCTACTATAAGGCCCTTCCCAAAGGGTGACCAATTTCACTGTGTAATATTACTGTTATCCAAATAGTAAGTGTGATGAACAGTAAGACTACCGGAGTGGCTTGGACAGCATCACCAAATACATGCAAGTACTCTCTAAGAACTTAAATTACCTCTACACAAAACAGCCACAGTTGAAAGTTTTAAAAATATTTAATAAATAATAAAAGCACAAGACAAATCTCATCAATTCAACACAGTGCTAATCAAGAGTTTAGAAATCACAGGAACTTTAAAACAATATTGTAGGATAGTCTGACATAAATATAGAAAACAGCTAGACTACTCTGGCTAAATTCCTATCTAACTCTAAGATAAATCACTGTTCTAAATACTACTTACATACAGATCAAGCAAGTGCTGGTGAGCTGTTGTCAGATCCAGTTCAAGATACAAAAGCTCAAGATACAGGACTGTTGGTAAGCTTCTGAGCCCCCCAAGCCTTTCTGTGTTGGAGGGAAGCCTTCTAGCTTATCAGTGGGAGTGGTAAGCATCAGGTAGCCTATCTACCACAAGGAGAGTGGTCCCTGGCCCAGTAATTGTAGCTATTGGCTGTTTGAGCAGTTTTTTTCCATCTCTTTCAACTTTCCGGTTTGAAAGCTGCACTTGTGCCCGTTTCCCGCCTTTCCTATAACTAGCCTAGTCCGGTTACAGAGTTGCTGTACCCAGGATTGTTAGTAAGCTTCCGAGCCCTCAAGCCTTTCTGTGTTGGAGGAAAGCCTTCTAGCTTATCAGTGGGAGTGGTAAGCAGTAGGTAGCCTATCCTCCACGGAAAGTGTGTGTTTTGGCCCAGAAATTGTAGTTTATTTGGCCATTTGGGCAGTTTTTCATCTCTTTCAACTTGCTGGCTTAAAAGCCTATGTTTGTACTTGTTCCCCACCTTTCCTGCAACTAGTCTAGTCCATGTACAGATATGCTGTATTCCAGGACTCTTTGTAAGCTTCTGAGCCCCCCAAGCCTTTCTGTGTTGGAGGGAAGCCTTCTAGCTTATCAGTGGGAGTGGTAAGCATTAGGTAGTCTATCTACCACAAGAGGAGTGGTTCCTGGCCCAGAAATTGTAGCTATTGGCCGTTTGGGCAGTTTTTTTTCCATCTCTTTCAACTTTCTGGTTTAAAAGCCGCACTTGCTCTTGTTTCCCACCTTTCCTGTAACTAGCCTAGTCCAGATACAGAGTTGCTGTATCCAGGACTGTTGGTAAGCTTCTGAGCCCCGCAAGCCTTTCTGTGTTGGAGGAAAGCCTTCTAGCTTATCAGTGTGAGTGGTAAGCACTAGGTAGCCTGTCTACCATGAGAGGAGAGGTTCTTGGCCCAGAAATAGTAGTTTATTGACCATTTGGACAGTCAGTCTCTTTCAACTTTCTGGTTTAAAAGACCACATCTGCGCTTGTTTCCCATCTTTCCTGTAACTAACCTACTGGGTAGCACTAGAAAGCCTTAAACTGATACAAGCCTTCTAGCTTAGGAGAGAGACTCTGGAGTGATTAAGTATCAGTTTTCTGTACTTTCTTGCTGTACTTAACTGTTTTCCGCCTAAACACAGATTTTCCAGCATTTATTGTGATTTAAAAGCTTGTTTTTTTTCACATATTGTACTTATTTGACTGCCTACACTTTTAAAAAGTTGTTTTTTGTTTAAATAATTTATCTGTTGTAGGCTACACACTAAAGTACCTTTTCTGATTGTTTGTAGTCGTTTAAAGCTGTTTTAAGTGTATTTTTTTACTGTTTTTGCCTTATCTTTTCAAAAAAAAAAAAAAAAATTACTTGTTTCCCACCTTTCTAAGCTAGTATTGTCCAGTTTTCAGGCTAGTGCTAAATTCAGGGCTGTGATACTAGTTTCTGAGATGCCCATACCTTAACTTGGATAGAAGGAAGTTTCTCTGTTCATCTCTGAGAGAGGGGAGCTTTGAGCAACCTATCTGTCCCTGAAGGAGTGGTTCCAACCCAGAAGTTAGTAGTTTATTGGCCATTTTGGGCTAATTTCTCTCTCTTGCATTTCCTTACTATTAAAACCGCATTTGCACGGTTAGTTACAGTTAAATTATTCCCGGCTCCACTAAATCTCCTCTTCAGTTTTTCCCTTGAAACTAGTCTAACTCTCAACCTAATCACTCAAAAAGCATCTTATAGCCCAGCACTTGCTCAGACCTATTAGATAAGCACTAATATACCCGGACAATGATTGCCCAGCAGGGCAAGGCTCTTTATTCACCCCTCACTAACCAAACGACTAAGCAGCTCACCCTACTGTTCAGGCATGACCAAAGGGCAACTTCAGGTGCACTCTCCAGTCCAGCTTGTGAATCTAGGTATCCTGAGACAATGTTACAACTGCATCATGTACACAGACAACCCTCTCCTCCTACCACAAAACACTAACATATGCAAGAGATGCAATTATACAGCCAAACTGGAAGCTAAGCTGTCTCCACCCAAGACTGGAACAGACAGTCAAGAGGAGAAGGTTAACACCTGCACCACAGCTCCAGCCACACACAGACCTACTAAAACAGCACTGGCAAAAAATACACAAATACACAAAATCATACTCGGACGCTCTAAATAAAAACCTGCAAAAGCATCAGAGACCTCCAAAGCAGACACCCAAACAACCTGCACTTCCCGTCACAAACCAGACAACACATAAAACACAAAATCAGTGTGCTGCACAATCACAGCCCTTAAGGCGAAATAGCATACCTAACATGCTAGTAATAGGTGACTCTATAGTCAGGCACACTGACATCCCACTCACTAGGCTGGATAAGCAGAAGGTTACTGTTAGTTGCCTGTTGAGAGCCAGACTCCACCACATAACACAAGTACCCAGGTCACTCCAGAACAAGTACAAATATGACTCTGTCATTGTTCATGTTTGTGTGAATGACCTGAGACATACCTCCCTGGACTACATGAAAAGAGACATTGAAGAGCTCTCTGATCATGTAGCCCAGGCTGGTATGACCCTGACCCTGAGTAGCATCCTGCCCTCACCAAGAATGATACTGCAATATAAAGAAAAAATTATCAATTTCAACAATTGGCTAAGCTTCTTATGTCAAAGGGAATCCAGTGTCTGTCAGCCTGGGACGACATGCTCGACAAGCCATGTAACTTTGCAAGAGACTGCTTGCACCTGTCACCCCTAGGCTTTCGAATACTGGCCAAGGCTCTTGCTGCACCCATAGTGCCTTTTTTAGGCAAGGCTCAAAAGTCAAACCCACCTCCGTAAACAGCACAATTAACAAAAAACTGAGGGTTATGCTACTCAACGCCAGGAGTTTAAATCTCCAAATGCACACGCTCAAAGCACTCCTCAGTATGGAGAACGTAGACATCTGTGCAGCAACTGAAACCTGGATCAAGGCTCCAGAGAACACCCCAGCACTACTGGGCTACAACTCATACCGCACGTTTCGGCCACAGAACACGGACCAAAACACAAAAGGAGGGGGTGTATCCATATTCATCAAGGATACTCACACCTCCAGGTTAGTAGTGGAGCAGCATGATACCTCTGAGATCATCCATGTGCAACTAACATCGGGCAAATCTGCAGTGCAAATTGTGGCCTGCTACAGATCACCTTCCATGACCCAGGACCACCACTCCACCTTTCTGGAGACACTGGAAAACATGAAGGTCCTACCGAACACCCTGATATTGGGCGATTTAAATTACCCTATCATTCACTGGGAAAACTACTAGAGTACAAATTCCCAGGCCCAGAGCTTCCTGGAATTCATCAACTCAAATGCCCTGGATCAGCTGGTAAACTTCCCTACCAGAGGTGAAAACATATTGGACCTTGTCATCACCAAGATGGGAGACAGGTGTTCCACACCGGAGGTCAACCAGTCACTGGTTAGATCAGACCATAAACTAATCACTCTGGATGTCCACACCCCACCACCACCCCCAACTAAGGAAACCACAGTAAAAAACTTTTCTAAAGCAAACTTCACCTTACTTAAGACAGAGGTGGTAAGTTTCACAGCCCCCATGCTAAAGGATAATGCTGCCCAAGATGCAGAAACCTTTACAAATGCACTCTATGAACACCTACAAGGATGCATGGATCATGCCATCCCTAGCAAAACCAAGACTCACTCCTCTAAGAGAAGAAAACCAGTTTGGTGGACCCCTGCAATAAACAGGCTATACAATAGAAGGATGAAACTAGTTCAGAAAAAAGCAAATCCCAAGAAGGAAAGACATCCCTGATCAGCATCAGTAAAAACCTGAGGTCCCTTTTGAAATTACCCAAGGCTAACTTCGAAAGAAAAATAGCCAAGGATTCAAAAGATAACCACAAAGCATTCTTTAGCTGTGTTGAGAATATAAGTGGCAACTCGCAGATATGCACTGAACTAGTGCAAAATAGCACAAAATATACTGAACCTACTGATATTGCCAACAACCTGGCAGATAGATTCAGTGCAAACTTCACCCCCCTCTCACCTCCAAAAGGGCACACAATAATACCGGAAAAGTGTAGTGTTCCAAAAATCACAGATGCACAGGTGAAAGCAGCCCTTTCTAAAGCCAAAAATACAGTGTCAATGGTACCAGATGGTGTCCCAGGCTGCGTCTTGCATGAACTACAGAACGAACTAACCCCCCACCTAAACATGCTGTTCACCCTCAGCCTCTCCACAGGCTAAGTGCCCATAGAATGGAGCACAGCAACGGTTATTCCTCTCCATAGACAAGGGAAAGGTGGTTCACACTGCCTACCTTGCCAAGGCTTTCAACACCATTCCCTACTCGGGTATTACAGAAAAACTCACCAGCCTGAACATAAACCCCTACGTCACGAGATGGGTTACCAACTGGCTTATAGACAGAACTCACACAGTAAGAATAGCGGGCTCCAGGTCAGACTCTAAACCAGTCACAAGTGTCCCGCAAGGCTCGTTCCTGGGACCCCTACTGTTCGGCATATACTTCTCAGAAGTACAGGCAAACACAGGAGGACTATGGCTAACCAAGTTCACCGATGACTGCAAACTGGGAGCCATAATTGATTCTCCGGCTGACACTGACATCCTCCAAAAGGGCCTTACTGAGACGGACACCCGATGTCAAAGTCATGGCCTCAGGCTAAATGCCAAAAAATGCATAGTCATCCCGTTTGGGAAAAACAAAACACCCACGAATTACCACATAGGTGGCAGCCCCCTTATTACAGAAGAGGTAATAAGAGATCTGGGGACCCAGGTAGATAGTAATCTTTCCTTTGGCAATCATATTGCCAAAGTAGTTAGGAAATCCTTCTATGTGGCCCATCTAATTACTAAATGGTTCGCATCTAGAAATAAATAAGTTATAATGCCCCTCTACTCACCACTCATTAGACCCATCATAGATTACAATGCCCCATTTGGGATGTACCTCACAAGACACTTCCAACAGCTGGAAAGACCACAAAAGTACCTCACCAAGAGGATTACTGGTATCAAACATATGTCCTATGCAGCCAGACTGAAAGAACGCCGGCTGTACTCAGTGGCATATCGCTTACTCAGAGGTGATCTCTGCCTTACAAAGCCATGTCCAACTCAGAATTGATGGACATGCTCCACCTAAAGAAATCTAAGTCACTGCGAGCCACGCGCACTAGTGAGCTAAACCTCGCCACAACAATAAATAGAACATGCTGGACAGATAGATTCCTGTCACACAGACTCCCCATGCTTTGGAACAAAATTCCAAATTACATCAGCCAGAGCCCCTCACTAAAACTCTTTAAGAGAAACCTTGACGAGTGGATGGGTAAAAGAAAATATATCACTGGGATCACTTCATTGGCTCTGCTTAGGATCAGTTAATCAATGGGGCGGTGAAAGCAGACACACTGTGGCTAGGCTTATAAATGCCATTGGGCAGATAGCCTAGTACCTACCTATGAACCTATAAAATGCTCAATCTCTCTCTCAAAGTCTTAAATTGATAACACCCAGTACTGCTGAGTCATTTCACATTACATCATTTTTATCACTTCTTTAGTTCCCAGGCTAACAGAAATGCAAAATTCACATTTCTTTGTAAGCTGTACCTGGCCAGAAAGCCACAGCAATAAAAGACACTTTTACATGTAAAATCTAGCAATTATCTCTGTCTTCGAACAACAGAAAGAATTTGCTAGCCCAGACATCCTGTCTCCGAGCTTAAGATCAAACACAGTAGTAATTCTTTATTTAACTTTCTTCCAGAAGGGTGAACTGTGGTTACATTTTTGAAGTTCAGCTTTCTTACATTTCTTATATTTTCTTACATTTGTAAAAACAAGCCTGTGGATTATATTAATATTTACAATGACACAGAATTTTCTAGCTAGGCTGGCAGCCTTCACAATTTCCACAAAGTTAGTACATGTTTCCCTTGTCCAGCAGGTGGAATCTCTGGGGTGTATTTTCTGTTTCCCATCCAGTCATCCAGGGTCCTCAAAGAAGCTAGTGAGGTACTTTGCTTGACATGGAGATGGAGTCTATTCCAAAGATGAAGGAGTCTTTGGGACACAAATATATTTTGCCAACAAGTTCTATTAATGTCACAGACCAAGTTGAGGCCTTGCGTGTGGGTTGTGTGAGTGGAGTTTGACTTACAGATATGCAGTAATTCCATGAAGGCTGGGTCTGACACAGCCTTGTATGACAGACACAGGTCACCTCGGAATAGAGGGACAGGGCTTTTAGCCTATCTGTATATGATAGGTGTTTGAGACCCTGCATTTTCCTGGTCAGATTCCTCTGTGGTCTCTCCTACTACTGCAGCTGCTTGGCAAGGTACATGCCGTAGGGGGCATTGTACTCAATAATGGGTCTGATAAGGGAGGTGTACAGGGATGGTATGATCTCCTCATTCCTGGATGAAATACCCTTACTTTATGTACAAAGCATTACATACAACGGAGGCATCAGTGGTCAAACGTCAGGTTGCTATCAACCTGGGTGTACAAGTCCCTCACAACGGACTGTGGGCTTGATACATTGTTTATTAATGTGATAATTAGAAGGGAAGCCATTTTCCCCAAAGGGGATAATGAGGCATTTCTTGGCATTCAGTTTGAGGCTATGCTTCTGGCACCAGTCATTAGTTTTGGTAAGGCCCTCTTGGAGGATGCTCACATCACTAGGGGAATTTAAGACAGAACCCAGCTTGCAGTCATCTGCAAACTTGGTCAGCCACAGACCACTTGTTTTGGCTTGCACCTCAGAAAAGTATATCCCAAACAGTAGATGCCCCAAGACCAATCATTGGGGTATGCCGCTAGTTACAGGTCTGCTATTAGAGGTGGCTTCCCCTATTTTGACTGAGTGGGTTTTATCAGTGAGCCAGGTAGCTACCCATCTGGTAACAAACGAGTTGATGCATAGCTTGGGAGAGTTTATCTATTATGACCAAGTGGGGAACAGTTTAGAAGGCTTTGGCTAGGTCAACATAGGTAGTGTGCACCATCTTCCACTTGTCCATGGCTTTGATGACCGTTTTGAAATAGTCAGCCAAGTTTAACAGGCATAATCTCCCTTTGACAAAACCAAACTGTGTGGGGATAAGAGTATGGAGGTTGCCAATGTCCTTGTTTATAAGGTCCATGATAATACATTCCATAGCCTCGCAGATAAGGTTAGTTAGGCTGATGGGCCTATAATTGCCTGGGTTGGTGGACACTCCACCTTTGTGTAGAGGCATTTAAAGTGTAACAATGGCTGTCGACCATTCAGCTAGGACAAAGCTGGTCCTCAGTGTTTGTTTGAATAGGGTGCCTAATGGTGCTGAGAGATCCTGCCCGAGTTTATGTAGGACACAGCTAGGGATGTTGTCAGGTCCCACGGAGGCTGTATTTTGTGCCTCTGAGAGGGCATTAAAGACCTGCTCCCTAGTGATGAGGGGGGCAGGTGCTGGGGATGTCATGGTTTACTGATGAGGAGGACAGGGGAGTGAAGTTTTCACTGAACCTGTCTGCCAGCAGGTTGCCTATATCTATGGTGTTTGTGTATGTGGTGTTCTTGACCACCAGTTTGCATTAGGGTGTTACCTTTGAGACTACGGACATACATGAAGAAGGCTTTTACATAGAAAGATTTTCTTACTATCTTTGCTACATGTTGGTCAAAGACCAGATTCGACTCTTAGGCGTGTTTCATCACTGAAGTAATTAAAATGGGTACACAGTTTCCCATAGGGAATTGTAGTGCATTTCTTGATGAGTTTTAAACTGTGGCTTTGGCACCAGTCATTTGTCAGTGTTGCACCCTCTTACAAGATGTTTTGTCATGGGGGATTCTATGACAGCTCCCAATTTACAGGTGTCTGTCAACTTGGGAGAGCCAAAGGCCTTTGACTTTAGCCTGGACATCCAGGAAGTAGATGTCAAACAGGACGGACCGGGCCCAGCATGGAACCCTGGGGTACTTGACTGTTGACTTGTCTCTTGGTGGAGGTGGTCTCGCCAATCCTGACTTTTTGGGTCCTGTCAGTGAGCCAGCTAGCAATTCTGCAAGTCAGTAGGAGGGTGTATATTGCAACATCGAAAAAAGAAAATCTCGAACGTCAAAACATCGAACACACAGCATCGAAGAGCAGAACATCGATATGGGATACAAAGGAGTATTTGGAGTGTGGCTGAAAAAAATTTGCTCCATGCAAGGGGGCAAGACCCCCTGCACACCCCACACCCCCTGCCACTTAAAGATACCACTTCGGAGATTTCAATCCATTACAGTGCAGAAATGAAAGATTTCCGTTTCCTACACTGTAGAGCGATCTTGAAGTTGGTATATTTAAGTAGCGGGGAGTGCCTACACCCTTCATGTTGCATGTCGCCGCTAACACTGGTTCTATGTTTTTGGGATTCGATGTTGTGTGTTTGCCGTTTTGACATTTGAGATTTTCCATTTTCGATGACGTGATATAAACCCTCACTAGGGATGTATGCCCAGTTTGGAAAGTATCAGAAATGCCCAAGTGGAGTATTCTATCAAATGCCTTGGACAAGTCTTGGTATGCACTGTTTTACCCTCATTGTCATTGCCTTGGTGACCTTCTTGAAGAAATTAACCAGGTTTAGTAGGCACAACCTTCTCTTAAGAAAGACAAGCTGGAATGGGTCCAGTGCCTGTAGGTTGCCAATGTCCTTGTTGATCATTTCCATGATAATTTGCTCCATGGCTTTGCATATTAGACTTGTCAGGCTCGTGGATCTGCAGTTCCCAGGGTTGGCTGACGGTATACCATCATGTAAAAGGTATGCAGAAGCTGTTGAAGACTTGGGGGGGGGGGGGCAGTGGGTGATAGCGGCACTCTGTGATCTAAAAAGGGCAATTTTTTAAAACTATTTACTACCACAACATATGTTCACTTGGAGGACATTTTAAGCTTAGCCAGTTTCCCTTTTGGTGCTTGAATTAATATTTCCTGGTTGGTCTTACCTATCGCATAGCTGTTAATTGTATATTAGCCCTAATGAGAATAAATGTGATCATTCTATAGATAATTTGAGGGGACCCATGTAAGGGATGCAGCATTTAGGAACTGCCTCTATCCATTAGTGGCATGAGAGGCAATCCTGGAGTACATTTTCTATTACCCATCCTTAGAGTCAAGTTGCATTTGAATATGGACAGGGATAAGCTTTGTTTTACTTGAATGGATAGTCTGTTCTGGAACAGTGGTAGCCTCTGTGACATATATGCATCTCTCCACAACATTCAGTTTAGATACCTGAACTTAGTATTTCTGATGCCATTTGACTTGCTGATGTTCAGTAGGTCCATCTGTATTAGGTTGGAGGATGCCTTGTATGCCAGGCATGTCACCTCTAAGCACTCTGTAGGATACTGAGTATAGTGATAAATCTTTGAGGTGGTCCATGCAAGACCTATTGTTTAGGATGTGTATCCTTTTAGTAAGGTATCACTGAGTATTCCAACTGTTGCATGGGTCTGGACAGATACATGCCAAAGTGTGCATTATACAAAATGATTGACCTAATGAGGGCTTTGTAAAGGGGGACAATAACATCTCTAGATCTAGTCACAATCAATTTTGTTTATAAGGTGTGCAATATAGAAAGACTTTCCTATGACTCTGGGCACATATTGGTCAAAAGTTAGGTCACTGTACACACAAGTTCCCAAATGCCAAACAACTGGGTCAGTTCTCAGGGGACATTGTCAATTTGGCAGTTCCCTGGAATAGATGACTTCGCATCACCCCTTATGATGCTACTCTCCCCAAGCAAGGTATGAAACATCTGTTTTAACAGATTAAAGAGGAGGAGGAAAGAAGAAAGGGAGACTTTGGTTGAGAGGGAACAGGTCCACCCACCACAATACCTCCCAGCTCACAAACCCCAGCAGTGGAATCTGAAAAGATAAAGGGTTTTGATTTTGAGACCAGACTGATCTGAAATGCCACTGAATTTTTCTCATGTGCAGTCCAGCCACGGGAATGATAATCACAGAAGCCATGAAGCCCAGAATTCCTTGATAGATGCCAGAGATTGTTTGGAAAGGTTCAGAAAGATTTCTTTGTACAATTCTACTTTGTCCAGTTGATGAAAAGCTCTTCCTTGGGAAGTATCTAGAAGACATCTCAGAAAAACTATTCTGGAAAAGAGTCTGCAAATATATGACAATTGTCCCAATTATGAAAAGATGTGAATGACTTGAAACATGCAATAAGCATTACCAGAGATAGACACTTTGTAAATGTAAATGTCCTAGGTGCAGTAGATAAACTAAATGGTAAGACAGAGAACTGGTAATGTAAGTTAGATACAGAAATGTCTGAAATCTTTGCCAAAGGTATGCGAGATTAAACATCTTTTAAGTACCATGAAACTCGGTAAGTGAATGAGAGGTAAGAAGGTTTGGAGGGATAACAGTTTGAAATTTGGGACCTTTTCATAGAATTGAGAAAGGACAGATCTGGGAATGGTCTCCAAGCTTCCTCATTCTTTGGCACCAGAAAGATCTTCAAATAAAAGCCATTGCCCATCTGATCTGAGGGCACTAGTTATATGACCCCTGAGATAACATTTGGCCCAAAACTGGAGAAAACAGGGATGGTTGGTTTACATGAGGAAGAGGAATCCCCTGAAAAGGGAGAATGAATATCACTGCTATCTTTATCCCCGCTAATCATTCAGAACTGTTTGCCTGAGATATGATCCCACTGGGGAAGATGCAGACCTAGACTGACAGAAAGATTGCTGGGGGGTATGAACCTGGAAAGGCAAGTAGTCATTCTGACTTTTTGGCCTATCCTTTGTTCTGGAAGCCCCTTTCCTCTCGTTTTTGAGCCTCCTTGCCATTGAGTTTTAAAATCCTGTTCATTAGCCCTATGCTGCTTAAATTGCTTTTTGAAAAAGGACATTTTTGAAATGTGACTTGCAATGGAGGGTTGGCATGATGGTTAAAGTGTTTACCTCAAAGATGAGAGGTACAGGACTTGATTCTAATCAAGGGAAATTGGTTTAAAATGGTCAAGAAAGGCAGACAGCCTAGTACTAAAATGGTGAGCTGAAAGACAGTGCACCACATTTGCATAGGGAAATCAACTCTACCTCTTCCAAAAAACCTGTCACAAGTGGTGTACTTGAGGGTTCAGTCTTTGGACCACTACACTTTGGCATTTACTTCACTGAGACCAGAGCTAATGTTAAGGTTTTGTAACTGCTCAACTTCACTGATGACTGCAAACTCAGTGCCATTATAAACACCCTGGAGGGCATCAAAATCCTCCAAGGGGCCTGCCCCAAATAGTTGAAGTCAAAACCATGGACAAGCAAAACCAAATGGTAACAAGTGCATAATCATATCTTTACCATCACATTGACAACATACCCTCTGAAAAAAGATACCACAGTTATGGATTTCGGAACCTGTTTTGACAATGAGCTGTCCTTTGATCATTATGTATCCATTGTTGTACAAAAAATGTTTTTACTTGCACAGCTTGTATCTAAAATTACTGCATCCAAGTCCATGGATGTAATCATTCCACTGTACTCGGCAGTCTTTTGAACAATCACTGAGTATAATGCCCTTTTGGTATGCGTGTCTCCAAGTATTTGTCACAACTGGAATGGCCGCAATGCTTTCTCACTAAAAGAATCAGGCCCCAAATTGTAAAAACTATGCAGACCTTCTCATGGCCTACCCCTTTCCTCAGTATCATAAGGCTACTGAGAGGAGGCCACTGCCTTCCATATAGACCTTCAAACTAGCTTGTCAGACTTATTACACATTTTTTAAGCCGAATAGTGTCTTAAACCCCCATAGTGCCTTTTTTAGGCAAGGCTCAAAAGACAAACCCACCTCCATAGGTATCACAAGGGATAAGAAACTAAGAGTAATGCTACTCAACGCCAGAAGTCTAAACCTCAAGATGCATGCACTCGAAACTCTCCTTAGCATGGAGAAAATCGATATCTGTGCAGTAACAGAAACCTGGTTCAAGGCTCCCGAGAGCACCCCAGCACTACCAGGTTATACCTCATACCATGCTTTTCAGCCCCAAAACTTGGACCGACCCACAAAAGGAGGGGGAGTATCAATATTCGTCAAAGATACTCACACCTCCAGGTTGGTGGCACAGCACGAAGCATCAGAGACTAGCCATGTGCAACTAACAGTGGGTAAAACTGCCTTCCAGTTTATAGCCTGCTACAGACCACCCTCCCTAACCCAGGAACCCCACTCGGCCTTCATGAGAACACTGGAAAATATGAAGGTCTCTCCAAACACCATTATATTGGGCGACTTCAACTACCCAAACATAGACTGGGAGCATTACTCTAGCTCCAATACCCTAGCCCAAAGGTTCCTAGAATTTATAAACTCAAATGCTATGGAACAACTTGTTACCACTCCCACAAGAGGGAAAACATACTGGACCTGATCATCACCAACATGGGGACTCTATGCTCCAGACCAAAAGTGTATCCCTCACTGGTAAGATCAGACCATAAACTAATCTCACTGGATGTTCACATCCCGACACCACCCCCTGCCCAGAAAACCACAGTGAAAAACTTCTCTAAAGCAAATTTCACACTCCTCAAAACTGAGGTGGAATCCTTCAAAGCCCCGGCCTGTGGAAAATACGCCCAGACCGCAGAATCCTTTATAAATGCATTCTATGAACACCTTCAGGAATGCATGGATCATGCAATCCCAAATAAAACCAAGACCCAATCCTCCAAAGGCAGACGTCCTGTCTGGTGGACCCCAGCCATAAACAAGCTATACAATAGAAGGAGGAAGCTACTAAATGATAGAGCAAAATTCCAAAAAGGGAAGGCATCTCTGATCAGTATTAACAAAAAACTACGGGCACTCATAAAATCGTCTAAGGCCAGCTTCGAGAGAAAAACTGCACAGGACACTAAGGATAATCACAAGGCTTTCTTTAGTTATGTCAGGAACCTGGGTGGTAATTCCCAGATATGCTCAGAATTAGTCCAAAATGACAAAAAATACCCACAGACATTGCCAACATCCTAGCTGACAGGTTCAGTGCAAACCCCCCCCCCCCCACCAAAAGGGCAAATATCTATTCCAGCAGAGTGCTGCCCCCCTGACATCTCGGATGCTCAGGTAAGAGCCGCCCTCTCCAAAGCAAAAAACACAGCATCAATGGGACCAGACGGTGTCCCGGGCTGTGTCCTACATGAACTCCAAGAAGAGCTAAACCCAAACATAAAACTACTGTTCAATCTCAGCCTTACTACAGGATATGTACCCAAAGAGTGGCGACAGCAACTGTGGTCCCTCTCCACAAAGGTGGTGCCTCAACGGATCCTGGAAACTATCGCCCCATAAGCCTGACTAGCTTGGTCTGCAAAGCTATGGAAAGGATCATCATGGACCTCATAAATAAAGATATTGGGGACCTACAGACACTGGATCCTACCCAGTTTGGCTTTGTTAAGGGCAGATCCTGCCTCTTAAACCTGGTTGATTTCTTTGAAACAGTCACCAAGGCCATTGACGAGGGAAGGTGGTCCACACAGCCTACCTGGACCTCGCAAAAGCCTTCGATACAATACCCCACTCGGGCATTATGGATAAGCTCACCAGCTTAAATATAAACCCCTATGTCACTAGATGGGGTGCAAACTGGCTCAAGGACAGAACCCACATGGTTAGAATTGCTGGAGCCATGTCAGACTCCAAACCAGTTACAAATGGCGTCCCACAAGGCTCAGTCCTGGGACCTCTCTTGTTCAGTATATATTTCTCGGAGGTACAGGCCAACATGGAAGGACTGTGGCTGACCAAGTTCGCAGATGACTGCAAACTGGGCGCCATAATCGACTCTCCAGCCGACACAAGCATCCTCCAAAAGGGCCTCATAGAAACAGACAACTGGTGCAAGAGCCATGGCCTCAAGCTAAATGCCAAAAAGTGTATAGTCATTCCCTTTGGCAAAAACAAAGTGCCCACAAATTACCACATAGGTGGTAATCCATTAAGTACAGAAGAAGTAATTAGGGACCTGGGGACCCAAGTTGATAGCAATCTCTCATTTGACAACCACGTGGCCAAAGTGGTTAGAAAAACATTTTATATAGCCCACCTAATCATGAAGGGATTCACATCTAGATCGGGGAGGTCATCGTGCCTCTTTACTCATCCCTCATCAGGCCCATAATTGAGTACAATGCCCCTTTTGGGATGTACCTTACCAGACACCTGCAGCAACTGGAAAGACCCCAAAAGTACCTCATCAAGAGGATCAAAGGGCTCAAACAGATGCCATATGCTGCCCGGTTAAAGAAACTCCAGCTCTACTCAGTGGCATACCGCCTGTTCAGAGGCGATCTGTGCCTGACGTATAAAGCCATGTCCAACCCAGAATTAATGGACATGCTGCACCTCAGAAAATCCAAATCCTATCGAGCTACACGCTCGAGAGACTTGAACCTCAGCACTGAAATAAATAGGACATGCTGGAGGGACAGATTCATAACCCAGAGGCTCCCTTCACTCTGGAATAAAATCCCAGTCCAGGTTAGGCAGAGTCCCTCATTGACTCACTTCAAGAGGAATCTTGATGAGTGGATGGGAGACCGTAGGTTTACCCCGGGTATCACTTCTGTGTCACTGTTAGACAGAGGCACAGTATACTAACCTCAAAAAAAGGGCATAGCAAAATTAATTTAAAATGGGTGGCGAACGCCAAACACATTCTGGCTAGGCTTATAAATGCCCTAGGGCAGATAGCCTAGTATGAACCTATGAACCTAAACCCCCACTAAGGGATCCCAACATACCTCTCAGCTGTCCAGATTTTCACAGAATGTCCAGATTTTTGCCTCATATTTTTGGTCTATTTCTCATAACATCTCTGGTTTTCTTGCAAATCATTCAGGATTGAAGTTACTAAATAATGACAGCCATTTGATTTGTAGACTTAATTTCTTTCAGAAAATGCATGCCAACACAAAACCTTTTATTCTAGCATCTTTCTAAGTTTATAAGAGCAATATTTAAAATGTGTTATTTTTGGCCTTAGCCCCCCCCCCATTATTTTTGCCATTGTCCAGATTTCTTGTGCTAAAAGGTTGAGAGGTATGGATCCCAACTTGCTTTATAAAATACACAGAACATGTTTGACAGATCGGTATGTATCACAGAGAATACCACTGCTGTGGAACCATCTTATACTTCACATAAAGTACTTCTCTTACTCTATTTAAATGTAATTTGGATCAGTGGATGTGTAACCACAAACTCACGCCTGGTTTAGCACCCCTGTCCCTCATGGATAGGGGAAATATGTAAATCTCCCAACATATGCTTGCCTCTGAATTATTCATATGTGAAATATAAGGGCTAGAAAGTGTAAAATTCCCTTACAAGGCAGAATAGTCCATGGCAAATAATTTTCCTAGCATAAAGTTGTTTCATTCAGAGTAAAACCATTGGTTTTCCCTAGCACAGTACTTATCTTCCCAGCCTTGACAGGTTACTAGCAACTTTTTAAGTTTATAAGAGCAATATTTAAAATTTCTCTCTCTTTTTGGGACTTTGGCCCCCATTATTTTAAGTTTTTTTTTTCAGATTTCTTGGGCTAAGAGGTTGAGAGTTATGGTGGTAACAGCACACTCTACCTACAGAGATCCACGTTTTTTTCCTTATGGCTGTGAATGACTGCAGTGTCCCTATACATTGTGAAGTAAATACTAGAGATGTTGAGAGCATCTTATCCTCAGGGTTTTTTTTTTTTTTTTTTTAAAAACAGCAGGATTGATATGCGGGTAGCGGTAACATTACTTATTGCCCACAGACATGATTCCGTCCTTTTTTTTCTGTAATTAATTATTACAGTGATGGGGATGTAGATTTTTTTTTTTCTAAGCTAGCAGTCAGCAGGTCCTGTTATCTGGCACAAGAGATCCTGTTATAAGGACAATTACTAACCTTAAACATCCTCAAAATGTTAGCAAGTTCTTTTTTTTTCTCTTGGAGGCTGAGGCATTTTTTTAAAATACTTGCAGAACAGCAGCAGTATCTGTGGCCAGTGGTTGCAGACACTGCCAACAGCAACAATCCATTTGTATTTTTGTTTTTCTTCTTCCTGAATGAGACTGAGGTACCTGTGAATAACCACAACCATGTATGTTTACATTGCAAAGCAAACTAGAGATCAGTTGTCTAAAAGAGCCAATCTTGATGCTTACCAAATCTCATCTTTAGGGATGGCCCCCCACCTTGCAAAGCAGCAGGAAGCAAGACTGTGTGCAGTGGTAACATACCTCTCAACTCTCCAGATCTTCCCAGAATGTCTCGATTTTTTTTGCCTTGTGAATTGGTCTGTTTCTCATAAAATCTGTGGTCTTCTGACAAATCACTGTTGATTTTAAGGACACACATTTAAGTTTCAGACTTTATATAGTTCAGAAAAGTGCATGCCAACACAAAATCCTATTATTCTAGCAACTTAATGTGTGTGTGTATATTATAGCAATAACCCACGCCTGGGTGTGGGTATTGCTGGATTTACCCACGGTTGGTGTGGTTTGGTCAAGAGGGCGAAGCCCGAGTGGCCAAACAAAGCCAACAGTGGGTAAATCCAGCATTACCCACACCCAGAAGTGGGTTATTGCTATTATACAATGACATTATTTAAGAAAAAAAATAATTACTTTTCTTAAATAATGGCATTGTATAATGCCTCCTTGCTGCCCTTCCGCAGCTGTCTGGTATTCTGCGGCAGTTCTGATGTACTGTGCATGCGTATGCCTACACAGTACATCAGAGCTGTGGGCAAAAGCAACGGAGAAAGCAAGATCTCCATTGCTTTTTACTGTTCCGCTATGTTAAATGGGTTTAACATAGCGAGACACCTTAAAAAAAGCCACGGAGAATCTCCGTTGCTTATTTTAAAGCTGTCTCGCTATGTTAAACCCATTTAACATAGCGAGACAGGTTTAAAAAAAAAAAGCAATGGAGAAAGCAAGATCTCCGTTGATTTTTACACACTGTCTCGCTATGTTAAAGGAGTTTAACATAGCGAGACAGCTTTAAAAAAAGAAATGGAGATCTCCGTTGCTTTTTTTTAAACCTGTCTTGCTATGTTAAACTCCTTTAACATAGCGAGACAGTGTTTTAAAAAAGACTTATACTAATGGAAAAAGTCCGGGCAATCGGACCTTTTTCCATTAGTACAAGTCGATTTACAACGTGCACGCTGACCAATCAGCGTGCACGTTTTGGAATATTAATGGGGGATCGTGGTATTATATATATATATATATATATATATATATATATATATATATATATATATATATAGATAGATAGATACACACATACATACATATATATATATATATATATATACACACACATATATATATATATATATATATATATATATATATATATATATATATATATGTATGTATATGTATGTATGTATAGCACGTGTGCGTGTCAGACCTATGTCCCTTTTGGACAGGAGCAGTTGGTGCTGTTCATAGACTTGAGCTGCAAATATAAACCATACAACATGGTCAATAATGGAACAAGGGTATAACATGGGTAAGCTTATAAAGGTCCCAAGGCCATTAGCCTAGTAACTTCCTATGAACCTCTGAATCTATGAGTCTCCAATGACTAGAATGTTGGATTCTGTGGTGACTTGCCTAATGGGCTTAGAAGCAGAGGCTCCATGAAATGTAGCCATATGTATTGATGTGGGTGTTGTTTTGAAAGAGTGCGTTCAGGGTTGTTGAGGGAGTTTGTTGTGTACTTCAACTAGGAGGTCTTTGGGGTTTAGGTAGGTTACATTTAAGTGCCTCACCATATATGGGCCTGTGTGTCTGCTTTGAAATGTGTGTGTGTGTATGTGTGATAGGTGCAGCGTGTGTATTACCGACAACCTCATTCACAGTAGAGGTGCTTTTATGCGAGAGCTTTGCCTCCAGTGACATTGTGTAAATACATCTCTCACATACCATATATTTGTTTCAGAATTAACTAGTTATCAATAATCATGAGATTATTTCTTCAGTGCCTCAGTATGCCCATATCCACCAAGCTGGTAAGGGAGATCATGGAAAAGTTCATCTCCATGGCAACAGACCATTTTATCGGTTGGAAAGGCTCACCCAGACTCTGCTACACTTTGCTCTGAGGGAAAGGTTAGTTTGCTTTTTATCTGCTGTATTCTGTATTACTTTACTGCCTTTTTCCATTTTGTATACGGATTTGTTTTCTTTGCACTGTGTTTTACTTGTATTCTACTTTTAACTGCATATTATAACTTGAAAAGACACTACAGCTCTGTCTCTTAAGAGTTAGAAATATTCCCCACCCTCCCACTCGGTTAGTGTTGTATTTTTTACGGTTTTATTTTTAAACACCACTGTCTTTCTAGTTGCCTATCCCTTATGTTAATTTGACCATACATCTAATTTCCTCTCTGTTTTTACTGGCTGGTGTGAGTAAGCACAAAATTATCATTTAGTGAAATCACTCCCCTTCAACTATTTAAATTTATTGGTCATCCTACTGTATTCCATAGTACCAGAATACAAAAGTGACTACCCCCTTTCAATCTATCTTGCTGTTTTAAAAATAGTGACTCTCCACTAAAACTTAAGTTACCTACTTTCACATCTAACTCCTCTAGTGCACACTGCAGTGTTTTGGATAAACACTTTTTTCATCTTACCTTTAAGCATCTATTGCAAGACCACCAGTTATTGGAGAGCCCGCATTCTGCCTCCCAGTAGTCATATTGGGATTAGTGCTTCTGTTTTCTCCTGGTGAGAGAAGGCGTGCAGTTACATTATTTCCTGGAGACTGCTGATCACCAGAACGCTTAATAGCTGCTCTATAGGTGACAGCTTGGAATCTGTGCTTATATTCTGATCCTGGTGAGAGTAGTAGTAGAGTCCATTGATTCCTGACCTTTTCTGGTTGGAGAGTGAAAGTCTGGTCTGGTTGCTATTTGAGGCATCTATCAGAAAAAAGGCTACAAGCCTGCAGACCTTTGCATCATCTGGGACAAGACTGTGAATCACCAAACAGGCCATGGCTTGCTTCTCTTATTGGGATTGGTGCTAACATTTATCTTCTGGTGAGAGAAGAAGCAAAGGGAGTACTGTATCCCAACAGAGTGAAGTTGTGCTGAGACCAGCATTAGTAGTAGCCAGGCAGTAGCCATTCATCCCCTCTTTTCATCATTCTTGACAAGCTAATTCTTTATTTTTCAGTAAGTACTGCTTGATTTCTTCCTAACTTCAGAATATCTGCCTAAATACTTCATCCTTAACTTTTCAGGGTCTAAGTATTAGTTTCCCCTCAAGTGTTTGGCAGTGCTCTGTACAGACTCAGACACCGAGTGACATTTTTCCTGTAAAAGGAATATATAAGGAAACAGCTCCAGGACTCAGTAATACTGACCATCCCTCCTGGCATGTCTAAAGGTCAGTTCCCTGTGCTTTCTCTTATTAACCTGGTGAACGTGGGCATTCTGAAGCAGTGTAGCAACTGCCTCATGTACACAGACAACCCTCTCCTCTTACCTCCCAGCACTCAAGACTTGTGAGAGATGCACTTATATATACAAACTGGAAGCCATGCACTCTCAAGCCAAGACCGGAATAGCTGAAGGAGAAGGTCAACACCTGCACCACACCACATGCAACACACAGCCCTCCAGAACACCCACCACCACAGCTCTCACAAAAAAACACAAACCACACACCCACCTTCGTGGAGGCTCTCAATAGAAATCTACCCTAACAGCAGAGACTTCCAAGGCAGAAACACACTCGACCACCACAACACAGCACACACCACAAGACACATAGCTCACCTACACAGTGTGCTCCTCAACCTAAGCCCCTAAGGCAAAACAGCTTGCCCAATACACTAGTCATAGGTGACTTGATAGTGAGGCACACTGATGCCGCACTCACTAAGTTGAATAAGGAGAAGGTAACCTTTCTAACAGTGACATCCTTTACCAAGCCTATACCCCAATTTGCAACAGCTGAACTAACCCTGGCCCTCCTGAAAATTAACCATAAAAACGGATGCACAGCTGCTCTTTATATTCCACCAGGAAATAACATCACCATTCTTGAAAGCATCCTCTCTTGGTTCTCACCAAACATAAGCAATGAAGCTATACTCCTAGGTGATGTAAATATAATCTGGACTTCTATTCAATCACCTACATCACCTCAGAATATAAACCTATACAACTACACCCAAATAATTACCTCTCCTACCAGATTTAATAAAGATAACTCCGGTAGTAGTCTGGACTGGATATTACGTTTCTCACCCCAACTCCCATTTCTGACAATGGCACCCTACCCAACTCCCTCAGTGATAATCTCCCTGCCTTTGCTTGTCGCTCAACATCCTCCCTCCATCTCCAACACAGCTATATCACAACTTGTACCCTAAACAACTTTAACCCTCTATCTTTCTCTAACTCACTAAAACATATGAACTGGAACCCTGTAAAAACCCTCCCTCTTGACGATGCTGTTACATACTTCAATACTGCATTCAAAGATAGCTTCACTCCCCCCAGAACTAAAAGAATCAAAACCAAATCCACCCCTTGGCTAACTAAAGCAACTATTACACTCGTGCATCTCTGAGATAAATCTTGGAAGCGTTACCATAAATCTAAAACACCTAACACCCTTACTAAATATAAGCAACTCCGTAATAAAGTGAAAAAACAAATTGCTTTAGACCGAAAGTCCTACTACTCCAAGCTTCAAAACAATCAATAGATCCAACCCCCCAAAATTCTGGAACAATATATCTGCTCTCCTCTCTCCTGGAAAAAAAGACAATCCCTGCCATGACCCTAACTCTCTAGATCATATCTTAGCTTCCTAATTCAACTCTTTCCTTATTGATTCAACAGCCAAGATCACCACATCATTCTCCAATAACACTTCTACTCCACCCTCATCCCACACCCTCAACTCTAGTCCCACTGACATCACTACTACTCAACTCCCTCATTTTAACATACAACCCGTCTCTCTGCACATCATAAAAAAACTTCTACTAAAACCAAAACCATGCTCTCATGCCCCGGACAACCTTCCATCTAACTTTCTCAAGCTAGCTGCTGATGGCATAGCCCTTCCCATCACCATACTTATCAACTGTTCAGTCCAAGAATTCTACGTACCCCACCACTGGAAGAAAGTGTTAATCATTCCCATTCACAAAGGAGGTAACAATACTGAAATTTCCAACTTCTATCCTATAACCTCCTGTCCCCTATTTCAAAAGTCCTTGAAAAATGCATACACTTGCAACTCCTTCCCTACCTCCTAGACAATCAACTTCTTTGTCTAACTCAACATGGATTCAGACCTGGACATAGTACTACCACTGCCCATCTCTCCTTCCTTGACATCAACCATGCCAGAGACTCTGGCAACATTGTATCTACCCTTCTCCTAGACTTATCAAAAGCCTTTGATACCATTTCCCAAAACATTCTCTTGTCCAAACTCTCTCTTCTCAATCTTTCCCCCTCCTCTATTAACTGCATTTCCAGTTACCTTTCTAATAGGCAGAAAACCGTCAAGTGGAATAGTACCTCTTCCTTCCTTCACACTCCAACATGAGTTCCACAAGGCTCAATACTGGGTCCCTTATTTTTTAACATCTTCATTAATTTTCATCAGTGCATCCCTAAATACCAAACTTGTCCAATACGTGGATAATTCCACCATTATTTGCTATGCTGAATCTCTCCCCAAACCCATGCAACTAACACAAGATGCCTTCAATCGTACAGAGTCTTGGATGTTGAAAAATCACCTTGTTCTCAATGCATCCATAACCAAAATCATAATCTTTACTGAATCTAAAAACAGCTCTAGCGATAACTCCTTCTCCATAGTCAGTTAGAATAAGATTCCCATTGAAATAGTCACCCATACAAAAGTACTAGGTGTTATCATTGATTAACATTAAAAGTTTGACATTCATATACAAACTAGTATTAAGAAAACACACTAAAAGCTCAGAATGCTGTATCATCACAGCCGTTATCTCACTCCCTCTTCCAAACATATACTGTTTATTTCCTACCTCATCTCTTCTCTGTTGTATGGAGCCTCTCTCCTTACCAACCTTCAATCCTCCCTAAAGTCAAAACGGTCATCCTGCTACAATAAAATCTCTAAGTTTGCCACTGGGAC
Source organism: Protopterus annectens (assembly GCF_019279795.1). NCBI lineage: Eukaryota > Metazoa > Chordata > Ceratodontiformes > Protopteridae > Protopterus > Protopterus annectens. The sequence continues at coordinate 692,991,033 of NC_056748.1, read as the reverse complement.
CAAATCCTCCTCCCACCACTGTGATGCACTTCACTCCTTGAACTGGCTGGAACACCCCCACTACCTCTCTTACATTCAACTGCTAACTGCTCACAAACTCATTTTCAAACCCTCTAACTGCCCTTCCCTCTCCTCCATACTCACCTTGCATCATCCTGACAGACTACTCAGGTCCAGTAACCAGAAACTCCTCGAAGTGTACAAACCCTTACGTGCACCCAGGCAATTTCTGTCTTTCTCCCTTGCTTGCCTATGGAATTCACCCCCCCCCCCCTCACTCGAATCACCCAAAACCACTCTGCTTTCAAGACCATGCTCCATTCCCATCCGTCTTCTCACTGGGAATGCTCATGCTTTCACCCCACCTGACTCCCTCTATATCATTTCTGATCCCCCATCGTTTTTTTTTTATCCTTTCTCATAACTCACCCTAGTGACTCCCTTCATTTCATTCCACACCCTCTCCCTTTTTCCTTTCTCATAACTCACCCTAGTGACTTCCTTCATTTCATTTCCACTCCGTCTCCCTTTTTTCCTTTCTCATAACTCACCCTAGTGACTCCCCTTCATTTCCACTCCCTCTCCCTTTTTTCCCTTCTCATAACTCAGCATATTCACCTTTCACTGTTCTACTCTCCTGCTAATTCTCCCTACCTCTCACCTCATGAAACTGAGTGCATTAAGTGCCTGCACTCCAAATTATACTTGTGTACTACAAAATACTTGTTTTAATTTCATTCAATACTTTGTTACAACACCTTGCCCAAATGTTATTTTTCTGTCTTCTATATTGCTGTGTTTTTAGCAGTTTTGAAAACTGTATTGTACTTAACTTTGTAGACATTAGCTATGTAATAATTGTATAGGGAGCTTTTCTCCCCGGGCCTCCATTGAAAACGGGCTAATTTTGGCCCAATGGAATTTCCTGGTTAACAAACTGCAAATAAATAAATAAATAAACAAATAAACAGTCAGCTGTCTATCAGGTGCCAGAATCTGACACATAACACACGCACTCAGGTCACTCCATAACAAGTACAAGTATGACTCTGTCACTATCCACGTGGCTATGAATGACCTTAGACGCACCTCCCTGGACTACATGAAAAGAGTCATGGTGGAGCTCTCGGATTAAGTGGCCCAGGCAGGTATGACCCTAGCTCTGAGCAGCATCTTACCGTCGTCCAGAATGACAGAAAATGACTGACTAACAATTGGCTAAGCTTCTGGGGTCATTCTAAGGGGATCCAGTATCTGTCGGCTTGGGATGACATGATTGACAGACCCCGATGCTTTGCCAGAGATGGCCTGCACCTGTCACCCCTGGGTTTCCAGATCTGGCTAAGGCTCTTGCCACCCCTATAATGCCTTTTTTACGTAATGTTCTAAAGACTAAATTAACACCATAACAGCTATAAATAAATGCAATCTGATGGTCATGCTGCTCAATGCTAGAAGTCTAAATCTCAAGATGCACTTGCTTGAAGCACTCCCCAAAATGGAGAACATTGACATTTGTACTGTAATGGAGACCTGGTTTAAAGCAGCAGAAAGCACCCCTGCACTACCAGGCTATAACACATTCCACACCTTTCGGCCTCAGAACATGGACCGAAGCTCCAAAGGAAGTGGTGCCTCCATATTCATAAAGGATATGCACACCTTCAGACTAGCAGCCCAGCATAACGCATCTGAGATACTTCAGGTACAACTAACATTGTAACACTGTTAGAATGGTAATTCAGGTCGTAGCCTGCTATAGATCCCCAACCATGTCCCAAGACTCTCATTCCACATTCCTAAGCACCCTGGAAACTATTGGGGTCCAACCCAACACTCTCATACTAGGCGACTTCAACTACCCCTCCATCAACTGGGAAAACTACTCATGCACTAATACACTGGCCCAATGCTTCCTGGAATTCATCAATTCCAATGCTCTGGACCAGCTCATTGTTGCCCCCACTAGAGGAAGCAACATCCTTGACCTGGTTATTACTAACATGGGCAACCGTTGCTCTACACCAATAGTCAATTCCTCCCTGGTTAGATCCGACCACAAGCTAATCACCATGGAAATCCACATCTCATCCCCCCCTGCAAAAGTAACCACCATGAAAAACTTCTCCAAAGCTGACTTTGGGCTCCTAAAAACAGAGGTGGCTAATTTCACAGCACCCATGTCAATCGAAAATAGATGCATGACTGCTGAATCATACACCAATGCAATGTACGAACACATACATAAATAAATGGAGCTATCCATACCCAACAGAACCATGACGCTCTCCTCCAAGAAACCAATCTGGTGATCCCTTGCCATTAATAAACTCTACAACAGAAGGAAGAAACTGTTACAGGAAAAGGTGAAGTCCCAAGACTGGAAAACTCCCTTATTAGCCACAACAAAAAGTTGGGATCGCTCATCAAAACCTCTAAAGCCAGCTATGAAGGCAAAATTGCGGCAGACACTAAAAACAACCACAAAGCCTTCTATAGTTATATCAAGAATCTCTACAGCAATACCCAGGTTTGCTCCGAGTTACTGCACAATGGTACCTCCTATATGAGCCAAGAGACATTGCCAACATACTGGCCAACAGATTCAGTGCCAACTTTACCCCTCTCCCCCCCCCTAAAGGACCAATCACAATACAGGATGAATGCCAGGTACCCAGTATTACTGCCACACAGGTTAAAGCTGCATTGTCCAAGGCCAAGAATACAGCTTCCATGGGACCTGATAATATCCCTGGATGTGTTCTACATGAACTACAAGGTGAACTGGCACCACATCTGTGTGCCCTGTTCAATCACAGCCTCATCTCAGGCCTTGTCCCTACCAAATGGCGGACTGCTACAGTCATCCCTCTCCATAAAGGGGGAGCGTCTACAGACCCTGGGAATCATCGCCCCATTAGCCTGACGAGTCTGATATGTAAGGCTATGGAGCGCATCATCATGGACTTAATTAATAATGATATAGGGAATCTCAACTCTAGATCCCATGCAATTTGGTTTTGTGAAAGGTGGATCATGCCTGCTCAATCTGGTCGACTTCTTTCAGTCAGTCACCAGAGCTGTGGAAGAGGGCAAGACAGTTTTATACTGCCTACCTTGATCAGGCCAAGGCCTTCGATACCATTCCCCACTCAAGAATTATTGATAAACTCACCAAACTAGGCATTAACCCCTACATCACTAGGCAGGTTGCAAACTGGCTCACAGATAGAAAGTACAGTTGTGTACCTACCATAAATGTAGATGATCGAGTGTATTCACGGTTGCAGTCATTACTCTTGGGTTATCCTGCTGGCAGGCTACCCGCAGTCGGCCAGAGTTCCAAAGTCTAGGTCTGGCGTCGGTTGCTGTCGCCTCTTCCCTGACGACAGTGCGCCAGGGGTATAAAAGATGCAGCCGACGCCATTTTCTTCAGTTTTTCTTGCCCCAGATGTCAGGTGCCCCAAATAGGTAGGCTGAAAAATATATATCAAAAAGAAATGCATACACAAAAATAACATTTCCTTCATCTACAAGCAAATACACCAAAAAGGTTGTATAGGATAGAGAAGTGCAGATAAGTCCCAGCAAAGAGAAGGGGAATGGTGGGTGGGTAACCTGGACTGCAACAGTGAATACACTCGAACATCTACATTTATGGTAGGTACACAACTGTACTATGTTCATCGTATTTCACTGTTGCAGTCATTACTCTTGGGTTGAATCCCAAAACTGAGGTAGGGTGGCTGGGCTAAATAGGAATAGTAGAGGCTATGAGGCCCTGCAGAACTGCAGTGGCGAAGCCTGCTCTGGACTTAAGAGTAGAGAGGCAAGTGGTAGTGCTTTGTAAAGGAGTGCACTGAACTCAAAGTTGCAGCCTCTAAGATTTCTTCGGTTGGTACTCCCCTGAGGAAGGCTGCTGAACTGGTTGCTGCTCTGGTGGAATGAGGCCTAATGCCCTTAGGCACTGATTTGCCATGTTGAGAATAGCAGAAACGGATGCAATGGCCTATCCATTTAGAAATAGTCTGTTTTGAGATAGCCTTTCCTTGTGATCCTGCAGCATATGACACTAGAAGTTGCTCAGTCTTTCTGAAAGTTTTAGTTCTGTCCAAGTAGAAGCGTAACTGCCTGTGTATATCCAAAGAATGCAGAATTTTCTCACCCTGGTTCTGTGGATTTGGATAAAAGGTAGGCAAGTGAATGGTTTGATTGAGGGACACACTGGACACCACCTTAGGCATAAATGTAGGGTTTGTCCTCAGAGAAACCCTGTCTGGATGAAAAATGAAAGGTTCCACAGCTATGAGTGCTTGTAACTCCGAGACTCATCTTGTAGAGGTAATGGCCAGGAGCAGAGCTGTTTTCCAGGATAAGAATTTAATATCCGCTGTTGATGCTGGCTCAAAGGGAGGCAGTGTGAGTTTTTCCAAAACAAAATTGAGGTCCCAGGCCGGAATTGGTGCTCTCCTTGGAGGCCTAATGTTTTTGGCCCCTCTGAGGTACTGCCTTATTAAAGGGTGAGAAAAGACAGGTAGTTCCGTATTGTAATGTGCAGAAATGGCAGAGGCATGAATCTTAATTGATGAGAAAGAAAGGCCTTTGTTCAGCATCACAGTCAGGTATTGTAAAATCTGAGGAATGTTTGGTACAGACGTGTCAATGCCTTGTTCCTGGTTCCAAGCACAGAATCTCTTCCATTTTTCTGCATAAGACTTTCTGGTACTGGGCCTCCAAGATAACAGTCATAACTGCTTTTGAAAGGGGAGTGTTCATTATGACTACATTATCCACCATGCTGCCAGATTTAAGGTCCTGAGTTAGCTGTGCAGGATCTGATTGTTTTGTTGGGTCAGCAAGTGAGAAGTTTGAGGCAATATCCATGCTGGACCTTGAGACAAGCTCTTCAGGATTGGGTACCAGTGCTGGCGTGGCCAGTCTGGTGCAATCAGAATCATTTTTGGCTTCTCTTGTCTGACCTTTAGGAGTACTCTGGGAAGGAGAGCTGGTGGGGGAAAAGCATATACTGTTAGATTTTTCCAGCTGAATGATAGGGCGTCCACTTTCCATACTTGCTTGTGGTAAGTCCTTGTGCAAAATCTCTGCAACTGACAGTTGTGAGGGGAGGCAAATAGATCTATGTCTGGGCATCCCCATTTCCTTATTATCATCCTGAAGACTTGTGGATCCAGTTTCCATTCGTGGGGATCCATGAGGTTTCTGCTTAGTTCGTCTGCCAGAGTATTTGTTTTTCCTGGCAGGAACTGTGCTTGCAGGTGAAGTTGAAAGGCCAATGCTGTGCCCCATAAGTTCATTGTTTGTCTGCAGAGGGGGTAGGAATGAGTACCTCCCTGCTTGTTTATGTACCACATGGCCGTAGTGTTGTCTGTCTATTAGTAATTGTCCTGGATGAAGCAGGTCCTTGAAAGCTGTCAGGGCATTTTGAACAGCTAGCATCTCTTTTTGATTGATGTGAAGATGCATCTGGTTTGCAGGCCATGTGCCCTGAATACATTTCCCTGCCATATGGGCCCCCCAGGCATAATCTGATGCATCCGTTGTCAGTGTCTGTCTAGCTGTGGGTAATCTGAATGACAGACCCTTGTTGTGGTGACAGGCTTCTGCCCACCATCGAAACTCTTGTTGTAGGCAGGGAATGAGTGCAATTACTGTCTCCAGGCTGTGGCAATGCTGAGTCCAAACACTTTTCAGATACCATTGTAGTTTTCTCATATGCAGTCTGGCATATGGAATTAGTAGAATGCAGAATGCCATGAAACCAAAGGCCTGCAGGATTTTCCTTGCAGATAAGTGGGTTTTTGTTGCTAATTTCTTGAAGTAAGTAGTCAGTTGTTTTTGCTTGTCTGGCATGAGATAAGCCATCTGGGCAGTTGTATTTAAGCTTGCGCCCATGAATGTTATCTCTTGAGAGGGCACTAGTTTTGATTTCTTTTCGTTTACTGTGTACCCTAGGCCAATTAGTAATCTTTTTACAAATGCCAGATGCTTTAGAAGAGTGTCTTTGTTCTCTGCTTGAATTAGGCAGTCATCCAAGTAGGGATAAATTTGAATTCCTTTTTGTCTGCAAAACACAACTACTGGTGCCAGACATTTTGTAAAGACCCTTGGCGCAGTAGATAAGCCAAAGGGCAGTGCAGAGAATTGGTAATGCATTGAGCCAGCTATGAATCTGAGGTATCTTCTGCAAAATTGTCTGATTGGGACATGCAGGTATGCCTCTTTTAGGTCCAAAGTTACTAGCCAAGCCCTTTTGCCCAGCATGGGCAGTAGCTGCTGAAGAGTCAACATCTTGAATTTTGGAACTTCCAGAAACGTATTTAGTATAGATAGGTCCAGAATTGGTCTCCAGGTTTTGTCCTTCCTGGGCACTAGAAAAAGTCTGGAGTAAAATCCTTGCCCCTGCTCTTGTTGTGGTACTTGTTGAATGGCCCTCATGTCCATGAGGGTTGTAATTTGTTTTTGTGCCTCTGCCCATTGACTGTGTGGCAGGTCTGGCATGCCCTTTGACCTTGGTAGGGTGTGGAAATGGAACCTGTAGTCTTGGGACACTATGTTCAGTACCCATTTGTCTTGGGTAATCATTTGCCAATTTGATGAAAAAAGTGCTAGTTTTCCCCCTAAGGGGGCTGTCAAAAGGTAACTGCTTGGAACTGGAAGAGGAAAGTCATTGGGACTGTTTCCTGTAAGGTTGTGATTTGTCTTCTCCGCTTTTGGAGGTAGGAGCACCCCCTTGTTTAGGCCTGTATGAGCCTTGGGGCTGAGATCTGCCTCTAGGACGCCTGTATCTGCCTCTTTGTGGTCTGTCAGACTGGAAAGGACCAATTTTTTGAAGGACAGTTCCTGCTAAACCTACGTGGCTGTACCTGTACGAAATCCTTGACCGTCTGCATGGATTTTGCTTTATCCTCCATTTTTTTTAAATTTTTTTAACACCTCTTCTGCTTTAGTACCAAACAAAGTATCATGCTGTAATGGTGCATCTAATAATTTTGCTTTAACATGATCAGGCAGATTTTGTTCCTTTAACCAAGCATGCCTTCTAATAGCAGAACCTGTAACAGCGGCCCTGCAAGAGGCCTCCAGTGAATCATAACCACATTGCAAAGTATGCTTTCCCACTTGTTCAGTTGCATGCAATAAATCCTGCAATTCCTTGTCCTCAGAACATTATATTTGTCAACATTTTCTGTTTAAGTAGTGCAGTAAATATTGCCGATATTTAAGGATATGAAAATTGACAATTTAAAGCCCTTACAGCCAGGGTGGCAGAAGTGTATACTTTTTTCCCCCCATCTCTAGAGCCCTAGAATCCCTATCAGAGGGGACAGGATTTTTCGCAGTAGCAGCCTTAACCCCCTTGGGACCCTGAGATATAGTTTCTGGGTCAGCAGCGGGGTTTTTATATAGGAATTTATGAGAATTCGGGACCCTGTAGTATCTGTCTGGCTTAGCAGGTGCAGGGGATAGTCCGGACTCTGAAAATACATCATTTGCAATGTCTAAAACAGGAGGAATGGCAAGGGGTCTATACTGAGGAAGAAGCAGGAAGTCTCGGAGCCTTTTCTTAGACTCAGAATAATCTTGCCTCTCCCAGTGGAAATGCTACCTCATAGTATGCAGTGTTTCCCCAAAGGAATAGTCCTCAGGAGGAGAGGCTGAAGGAATGGATTCTTCAGCATCAGAATCCTCATAGGGAAGCATGGAGAAATCATGTTCAGAAGAGGAATCAGAGGAGATATATATCTGATCAGAAGAATCATGCTCGGTCTCTTGCCTAGGCCTCTTAATCAGGAGGGTGATGGGAGCCCCTGATCAAAGTAATTAGGTCTTCGGCCATTTTGAGCACCTGTTTTTTAGGCATGGAAGTCCGAGTAGGAGAATGCTGTACTTGTTTCTTTGTCTTTAGAGCTGCTTTAGTATTTGTCTTTGAAGCTGAGGATGGCTTAATATACAGTTGTGTAGGTCTGAAGACACCCTCAGAAGCCGATGCCTGCTCAGTGGCTCCAGACCCATCTGAGAGATTGATTTCCAAGTGTCCAATACCTTGAGTTTCCAGAGGCCCAGTCGGCTCCACGTGGGAGTCGGAAGTGGCCTGTGGCTCTGAGGTAGCGGGCGCCAGTGGCTGCGAAAGCACCTCACTGAGAACCGACGACTGGCCTAGAAGAGGCTTCGTCGGTTTTGGACCTCAGATGCCTATCCTTCTCCTTGTCCTTGTATTTTTTGTAAACTCCGGTTGTCGGCTGTTCCGCCAGCATTATATAAAATTAAATCTTCGGCCAAAGTAATGAAATGCAAAATCGAACTGACACTTGATAGTGCATTAGTTGAATCTAGAGCAAAACCAATAGCTAGCAACGTTGTGATCAGGGCCTAGGCAAGGAATACAGTAAGAGTGAAAATCTTTATGAGGTATTTGCCTCCCACAAGAAATACAATTGTTAACTTTTTCTGACGTCGGCCTGGAGCAAGAAAAAAAAGTTTCCCCAACAGGATACTTAGCTTTAATGAAGACTGCGGTTCTGAAATTCAGCTTTGAAAATCTCAGGAGTCGGCCGACCGGCACTTGTGAACTGCTTTTGCTTCGGGCACTACACGGCAAGAAAGACTGGAGAAAATGTCGTCGGCTGCATCTTTTATACCCCTGGCGCACTGACGCCAGGGAAGAGGCGACAGCAACCGACACCAGACCTAGACTTTGGAACTCTGGCCGACTGCGGGTAGCCTGCCAGCAGGATAACCCAAGAGTAATGACTGCAACAGTGAAACACGATGAACATCCCACAGTGTTAAAGTAGCAGACTCCAAGTCAGACTGCCGACCAGTCACAACTGGAGTCCCACAGGGATCAGTCCTGGGTCCCCTCCTATTTGGCATCTACTTCTCAGAAGTCCAGGCCAACACAGAGGGACTTTGGCTAACAAAGTTCGCAGACAACTGCAAGCTGGGAGCCATTATTAACTTCCCAAGTGATGTAGACATCCTACAGAAAGACCTCACTGAGACCAATGACTGGTGTCGAAACCATGGCCTTAAGCTTAATGCCAAAAAATGCATCATCCCCTTTGGGAAAAACTCAGTTCCCACCAATTACCACATTGATGGGATCCCACTGAACATTGAAGGCATTATAAGAGATCTGGGGACACAGACTGACAGCTACCTCTCCTTTGACCACCACATTGCCTATGTGGCACATCTCATTACCAAGGGTTTTGCATCCAGGAAGAAAGAGGTTATCATCTCTCTCTGCTCTTCCCTCATTAGGCCACTCATCGAGTATAAAAACCCATTTGGCGTTTACCTCAAGAGACACATGCAACAGCTGGAGAGGTCACAAAAGTACCTGACAAAGAGGATCCTAGGCCTTAAACACATCCTAGAAGGGACATATGGCCATTTACACACTTGTACCAAATGGTGTTTCACATGCAAGAATCTGTCATGTTGCCCACACCTGGTTTCCATTACAGGACAGTATAACCTGCGCTTAAGGTATGGAATGCAGTACTTATCTTTACTGGGTAGTTGTTAGATCAGAAGTAAATTCATAGACTTGTTTTGTCAGTGAAAGCATGGCATTGTCACAATCTATGTACTGACATGAACAACATATTGCAGTCAAATTCAGCTGTGCTAACACACTTAAGGCTATAATGATTCTCAGGATGCACTTTGTATTACATTATCCTAGTTTAATACCCTAAATGTTTTGCTAACAAATGCCAAGAGAGAACTGAAATATGGTCCTTCTTCCACATATAAAATAAGGTTTCACTGCCATTTCACAATTGAGGTTTGACATGTTGTATTAAGTGCAAGTCTACAAGTTCTGTGCAGAGTGAGGAAAGCAACCTGTATCTAAATACAACTTTATGGAACTGGCATTACAAAAAATTTAGTGATACGCCTTACCAGACAAACCGATGCTTCCGTCACTGCAAATATGCCACTGGCAAAATTCTGTATGTTAAGGATGACATTTGTACTACACCTAAAATCATCACTAAGCTGCAGCAGAATCAGCATGGTTCTTTTTTCATGAATTTTCATTACTGCATATTACTCAACAAATCACTTAATATGGTTACAGTAAGAAAGCAGCAATAAGTACAGCAGTAAATGCACACTTTAAAAGTCCAGAAGGTAGAAAATCACAGAAAAAATTTTGAGGTGTAGCAACCGGCAGGATAACAGTACTCAACAACTCAGTGGACAAACAGACTACCAAAGCCAAACCGGAGGTAAATTTGGCCTCCCAGGTGAGGACAACCACAAGGCATTCTTATGTCTGCAACCTCAAAGGCAATACACAATTGTGTGCTGAGCTCATTGTTAATAGAGCCACCTATACTGAGCCAGAAGATACACCAAACCTGCTGGCCAACAAATTCAGCTCCAACGCCCCCCCCAGGAAATACCAAATATACCTCCCCCTAAAGCTCTCTTAATGCTCTATCAAAGGCCAATTGCTCTAAAACTGTAGCCTTCTGTGACGTCTCCTCTCTGGGCCAGTAATCAAGGAGCCTGAATCCTCACTACTGACACTGGAGATGGACATTCACTTGGAACCAAAATGGATATAAGCAGTATTTCCAGATGCAGCTCTCTGCATCAAGCACAATTTCCCTTAAGTGCACACAGGGAGCACACTCAGTCTAGGGTCTGAATTTCTCTTAGTCTCCCTCCAGGTCCCCAATAAAAGTCCCCACTGGCAAAACTATAGGAATTGAATCCTCAGCAGTGTCTCCAAGCCAAGTTCTCCAGCATCCTCTCTGTGAAACCAGTGTTTTCTGTCCCTGCTCCAAGCAGCTGACACACAGACAGACAGACACACACCTATACCTATCTGGGAAAGGCTGGTACAGATTTACTAACTATGCCCCCTTCTGCCCAGACTATAAGGTAGCTACTGCCATCAGACACCCCAAAGCCAGCTACTCTAAGGTTCTTACAAGGGTACCCAATTATACTGGGTGAAATTAAAATTGGAACAAATGACAGTGTTTGGCCAGTGTGGTAAGGCTTTCACAGTAGTGGCCACAATGTCACTAAAGAGATACAAGTCCTTTCAATGTTTAAAAATATTATCTAAACGACCAGCCACAATGAAAAGGTTAAATATACTTAATAAAAGAACATGAAATTACTAAATATTTATTTACAATAAACACCAGAGTTTCAATCACAGGAAATATTAAAACAACACAGATGAACAGATTCACACAGATACAGAAAAACAGTACTTAAAACTAATCAGACTATATTTTCCTGACTGATCTAAAGAATTACTATTCTGTGGTTCACTTACTAGAGCAAGGCAAGATGAAGGTGAGGGGCCCTTCCTTGTCAGGTTCCAAAAACAGAGTGCTTTGTGATTTCAGTCTTACTTGGTATTAAAATATCATGGATTACAGAATGACATCACATACATCTGGTCATCCAACTTCTGGTTCCCATACTACCCCCTTGGCTAGATGTCGTCAGGATTTAGCACACATGTGCAAATAATACATACACATATAACTCGTTAAGAGCTGTTGCAGCTTCTGGAAGTCATAATACAATTTCAAACCTCCACCCTTCCAGTGTAGCAATTAGTTCATCCCAAAGACAATACAAAAAGCTTCTTAGTACAGATTTTGTCGCTGGCTGCATTGAGAACTGTACGATACAATCTTTATGGCCTAGGCCCAGTAATTTAATTTCAGAACATTTTTCAAAGTCAAGTGGATTGAGATTAACCTTTTCTCTTCCAGTATTCTCTGTTAAAACATATACATTTAATCACTTACAATAAAGTCAGGACCCACTGTTGGTACATTTTTTTAACACTAGCAACTTTACAAATACATTTTCAACATAGCACTTGTACAAAACAGTTTGATATACAAATGGCATACAATTATTTAGAAAATACCAGCTATCAGTGCTGGCATATGTTACACATCTACTGCCCTACTTCTCCTGGCATAGCTGAAATACCTTACATCGTCACACCTTCAAACAGGCTTTGCGCCTCAAGAATGAAGAAGAGCAACAGTAATCCCTTTGCACAAAGGTGGGACATCTACAGACCCATAACTCTCTCTTGTCTCATATGCAAAGCCATGGAAAAAAATCATAGAAATGATCAATAATGACAAAAACCTCCAGACACGGACTCAAGCCATTTTGGTTTCATTCAGGGCAGGTCATGCCTACTCAACCTGGTGGATTTCTTTGAGAAGGTCACCAAAGCAACAGACACAGGCAAAACAGTTCACACTGCCTACCTTGACCTGGCCACAGTATTTGACACAATGGGCCTTGTTGACAAACTCAGGAGGTTAGATGCAAAACTTGTATCACATTGGATAGCCAGCTAGCTCACAGACGGGACCTCAGGATGTTAGAATTTGGGACTCTGCCCCTACAAAGAGACAAGTCACAAGTGAAGCTCCTCAGGGGATCTGTCCTTGGACTGCTCCTTTTTGACATTTACTTCTCTGAACTCAAAGCCAAGGTCAATGGCCTCCGACTGACTAAATTTCCAGGTGACTGCAAATTAGTAGTCACACAGTCCCCCACTGACACAAATGTTCTCCAGGAAGGACTGACGCAGACAAATAATTGGGGTCACAGCCATGGACAAAACTAAATGCCAAGAAATACATAACATCTAGCCTTGGACCATCACGTTTCTACAGTAGTGAAAAAATCATTCTATGTTGTGCAACTTATAAACAAAAGGTATGGCATCTAGGTCCAAGGAAGTCATTGTTCCACTGTATTTGGCATCCATCAGACCTATTATTGAGTACAATGCCCCCTTTGATATGTACCTAACCAGGCACAGCCAACAACTGGAAAGTCTAGAGAGGTTCCTCACTAAAAGAACAAAGGGAGAAAGTGACATGTCCTATGCAGACAGCCTTAATGCCCTACCCTGTATTTTGTCTCCTACAGGCTAAGAGGAGATCTATGACTGGCATGTAAGGCACTGTCAGACCCCACCCTGATGGACCTCCTGCATATCCACAAAACAAACAGCACCAAAATTACCCATTATAAGAAGACAAACCTTGTCTGTGACATAAATAGGACCTGCTGGAGAGAAAAGTATGTATCCCAGAGACAGCTACCTCTCTGGAGCAGGTTCCCCATCCATGTGAAGTAGAGTTCCTCCCTAACCCAATTCAAGTGTAACTTGGACAACTGGATGCAGAACAGGAAAATTCATCCCTGGTTTGGCACCTATGCCTCTAGTGGACACAGGCAGCCTGTAAATGGTCCCTGCTTGTAAATGTTTCAACTCCCAAGCTCCTCCTTACACTTATCAAGGGTGAGTACTTGTTAGAAATGTGGGATGTATGGCTAGGCTTAAAAAAAGGCCCTTGTGGTCAATAGCCTAGCAAACACGTATGAACCTACTTAAAAAAAAAAAAAAAACACCACCCATAACAATGTATGGGTCTATTTTAGAACATCGAAGTTTCAGGTCTTCAAATGTTCTAATATCGACACCTAGTAACCGAAAACTGGTAAGACCGAAAATATAGAACATCGAATTTTTTCCTAGGGAAAAAATTTGCTGTTCCAAAACACGTACAACACAAACACACAGCAATCCACACATACACCTAAAATTTTACATCTAAACCTACACTAAACTGCACATACACCACTATCTACCCACTTAACCCAAACCCTAACCCTAAGGTAGCACACACACACCTCACCCGCGCCCTAACCCTAACTCACCTATCCCACCCTAACCCTCACGTCCAAACATTCGCACACTTACCTGACGCGCGCCCTAACCCCCTAACTCACATATCCCAACCTAACTCATGTCCACACAATCGCACACTTATTGGAACCTGACCGTAACTTTCCACCGCAGAGCTGAAAATAGCGAAGCGACAATAACGGACAACCGAATTCTTTCCCTAGGAAAGAATTCGGTTATCTAAAAATTCGCTGTTTTCAGCTTTCGGTTACTAGGTGTCGATATTAGAACATTCGAAGACCTGACACTTCGATGTTCTAATATAGACCTAAATGTATATATAATCAATATTAGGCTATCAAAATTAATTTTCCAAATTCTATAAACACTTTTGCTTAACAATTCTGTGTGTGTTATTGAGGCATCCACAAGGCATCTTTTAACTGACCTCTCTAATGGCTTCCTATGTATTTCACTACTGAAGTTTGGCATATTGTATTACACTAACATTTCTCTTACGGACAGGTATACAATTTCTATTCAGTGATGGGAAAACTACACATATATACCTTTACTGAAGTCTCATTACAAAAGGGAAGTAGTGAAAAGTTTAATCAGATAAGGCCAAATCCATTCATCCATTCACAACCCCTTTTTCCCTATTTTTGCACATGGGGCCGGGGTATCACTTAATAGTGACAGCTGTCTAAGAGACAAGGTTTTCACTGTCGGGTGGCTAGCCCTGCTGCAGTAGTTCAGATAAAGTGGAGTATTTGCTCTTAAAAATACTCGGGCTAAGATATTGCCTACCACAAGATCTAAACTAACATTCAAGGAACATTAAGGTGCAATCAGGATGATGACATACTCATCCATCCACAATTTAAACATTTTGGTCTTTTTAGGCTATTATCAATATCAATGATAATGCTTTATCGTACTTGAGTTTTAATAAGGGAGTCTGTATATTTAATAAAAAAGCCTCATGGGATTCATTTTTTAAGTCAAACACCTCATCTAACAGGTTTGTTTTAAAAACATCTAGTTTGAAGCATTCCTAAAAGATATGCTCTTATATTCCTCTCTGCCTCTCCAAACATCTCCAACAAATACTTACTTCTGGCATAATTTTTTAATATGCTTGGTATGTAAAAATATGTATGTAAACACATCCTGGCATCATTTTTCATAATCTGCTTGGTATGTATGTATTTATGTAAACACATCCAAGCAAAGATTCTAAATATTCTGCATTTTGGGTACATAACTAGGTGTGATATAGGTCTTTCCCCAAGACATTTACAATACTACTTTGATTTCCCATGTCCGTAATCCTTTCAGAAAACTTATTTTCTCTTTATATGCTTTGCATCCTCAATTATTAAGTTCTTGAGAGATGCTTTACAAGTCAATGAAAATTTCTTATCAATACTGAGTGGGTCACTAGCTCCCTGCTTGTGGTAATTTGTGACAGTTTTGTTTGCAAACTCATAAATTTAATCCTGTCTACTTCCCAAAGATCATAATTCCTGTTTCCTCCTGTGAAATACTATTCTCTCCCTAAAGTAGCTGCTTCCAGAATCTTTTCTTCCTACCTTGCTGGTCTAGTCCGACTTCCAGAATGACCTAGCAATTTTCCCTTTTAAGATCCTCTTGGATACATTAACTATCCTCCCTAGACACGTATTAGTAGCATTCCTTTTCTTGCAGCAAGCCCATAATGTTTTATCACGTTTGTGGCAGACCTGCTTGCCTTAATGCCATCACCTTCCAACCCACTTTATACTCTTTACACTGAAATAAGTATATCTACCTTAACTTTGCAGCACTATAGTAATCCTGTAACTCTGGAAGTGTCGGTCCTCCATATTGCACTGGCATTTCCAATTTTCCCCTAGCCATCCTGGGGTGTTTGTTGTCTTAAATTTGTGAATACGTTTTCTTATAATCCAGAAAAAATATCTGGAGAAGACAAAGGGACTTAATCTGACTAGACTACTAATGGAGCAAAAAACATTTTAATGGTTTGAACGTTATGAATCAAGATCTATCACCATTATTTTTCACTCCAAAAATATATGCAATACTTTCTTAAAAAGTCATCTCACATCAACTCAACTGAGGCTTGAAATGAGAACTAAATTCCAAAGTATGGTATGAGATGTTAAAGAGAAGGTCAATCTGCCAGAGTTGGTGGCAGGTCAGGTGCATGTAAAATATCCTACAGCATATATCGAAGAGAGAAGGGCAGGTTTCCCACTACCCTGGTCACACTTCTCCAAGTATGTATGAATATCACTCTGGGTCTCCCATGAAAAGAAGCTGCTGGCTTTATGGACCAACCCGGTCAACAAGTGTGCGCATACATATATATGTACATATGAATATGTATATGCAGTAGGTGGATTGGACACCCTAAATTGGCCATAGGTGTAAAAGTATGTGTGGTGTAGAAGAACTACCAACAGCAGGGCTAGCCAGTTGGTGGCAGGGGTTGTGGACAAATGGATGGACATATGTACACCAAATAAATAAGAAAATGCATTTATTTATGTCTCTCATACAAAAAGACAAGACTGAATCAGGGCATGTTCTGGAATATACTTCATGAATACAACTCTGTTCTGGTTTCATTTACCTTAGTATTTTTGAAATTCTTTTATTGTTTGGAATAAAAGAGGGAGGTTACACTCTGAGCCTGGCAAATACATTACAGCATCATCTGCAAAAATAGATACCATTTCTTGTTCAACTCCCTAATTAACACCCTGCATATATAATATACTAGTTAAAGCAGCAAGCTGCTGTAAATTTACAGCAAATAGCTAGTGACACTAGGCACTCTTGAGAAATCTCTTTATATAGGGTAAGGTGCTCTGATAAACATGAAGTTATCTTAATATTAGTGACTAATCTTTTGTACATCTCCCGTTATCAGCTTATACATAAAATCTGGGGAATTTTAACATCTTCACAATGTCCCTCAAGAAGACCCATGAAATCACGAAACCTTGTCAAATGCCTTTTCGGCATATGTACTTATTATCAGAGAATTTTTATTTGCCCTTGCCTACTGCAGAGTCATTGCTGGTTTTGTAATATTGTCAAAGAAATGCCTACTGGTAATAAAACCACACTGATGAAAACTAACTGGTAGTGACCCTCATAAATGTACAAGCCAGGGTTTGATAGGTCATTCCCCACATTTAAAATAACCAATATTACTCTTCCTTTCCAGGATGCAGGAATCACTTCTCCTTTATAATTTAAAGTCAGTAATACCTGCATTAATTTAGCAATTCCCAAGTTCCAATATTCAACTGGTAACCATCATTACATTGTTACTTTCTTGCTTGCTGTCTAATCAAGTACATTTTGACTTTCTTTAATGTTATAGGACAAAGCAGCACTGCCACCCATGTCTCGTTTATCTGAAACAGATCTATATGGTCCAAGTTTGTTTCGGGATGACATCAGTGTTTTTTCAAAACCTTATAACTAGGGGACATAAATCTTCTAAATGTCTCCAAAATTTTGCCTGGGTCCCTTGTAATTACTTTATGTTGAAAATCCCTTATCTGACCCTTCCTTTTTGTACTTTCTGTTTTAGCTTTTGTACCAAGTTTGCTGAGACTGAAGGACATTGTCCATTTTACTACTACCTTTCTAAACCACTTCCTCTATTCAAGTGTTCATTCATTCATCTCTTTTATAGATTCGACCAGTATTTCATTTCCCCCATTTCTGGTAACTACATATTCAATGTCTGGAGTTCACTTAACTTTCTTGATACATCCCTGTAATTCCTTACATCCACAGCCCATTGATCTTCACTCTTTCTTGTAATCCTCACTACTAGTATCTGCTTTATAGCATCTCATCTCTCCTCCTCAACTTTAGTGCTTTCAAATGTATGTAATGCTTCACATATCTTTCTTCACATTGTAAATCTGGACTTCCAGCAGTAAGCGTTTAGGAGAGGGTGTTACTGGAACAGTTCAAAAGTATGGCTATGTAGTCTGACACAGCCAGATGTGTAGTGCATAATCCATCTACCAGATTTATATGATCTTGTGAGATATACAACTTGGGTGATTTTCAACTGATTGCCATCTTTATCAGAAAAAAAAAGAATTTTATGTTGATTTTCCAGATTATAGATCCCTCACATCAACCAGTACAAACACTTTTGTAATTTTCCTGAAAAAAATCTCTAGTTATGTACCTTTAAGATATCTGGAATTTGCCGGGCATCCCTAACTTTTGTGAACTGATTCTTGTCTCCACCTACACGTAAATGGCTTGATTAAAAAAATTCTAGTTCTGCCATTACATTCAGTCCTTCCTTTATGGAGCTGTTAGAAAAATACACAGTGTACTGTCTCATTCCTACATCTTCAACATCTTAGCAATACATATATATTTTTTTACATATACAGGCAGTCCCCGGGTTAAGAAAGAGATTTGTTTTTTAGTCTATCCTCAAGTCAAATCTGTATGCAAGTCAAAACACGTACATATGGTTATTAATGTCAGTCAAATGTTTGCCTCAGTCTAGTATTTACTTTACTTTGCACATAAAACACTTTAGAAACACTTCCAAATAAACAAACATAATACTGTATAATGTAGTAATAATACTGCAAGTACAGTGTAATAACAGTACAGTAACTATGCTCATACACTACAGTACAGTGCATAGAAAAAAAAATTGTAAACTTGCCTCTAAGTTTCACTTCACAGTTCTGTACTACAGGCATCACCCACCAATGTCTTCCACTCTTTCCTGCGCTTTCATTTCAGACCTCCTACTGTCACCTAGACCTTAGTGAGCTGCAATGTCATTTGCCCATTCTACTGTACAGTACAGTAACTGCTTCAGTACTGTACAAGACAGCGGTCTTGACCACTCAGATCACAAACATAGCAATCTCTAACCAAATCAGATCTCTTGTTCTCAGTGAAGGTGGAAGTAACTGCCCTAACAAGACATGCAAGCAGCTTCACAAACGGGGAAAAGGAAAGAACAACATAATTCTTCATTTTCAAGGTAAGATTTGGGCAACTTTAAGGATTTTTATTTATTTTCATGTTATTTCCGACATTGCAGCAGCCTGTTCTTATCTATGGGTTGTCCTTATGTCAGGAGTCTGTAACCCGGGGACTACCTGTATATAAAATCCTCCTCCAATTCTGGTGGGACTTCCCTTGTAACTATTATAATATGCTGGTGAGAGGCAAAGAGGTAATAACTTGCACAGTAGCTCTCTCCAAATCACTGGTTAATTAGCTTATTATCATTTTTGTTCATTTGTATAATCTATAACAACCATACGTGGTCTTAAATATGGTTATGCATTCTGTCTTATAGAGGAGTTGTGGTATTGTATGAGGAAGTCGGGAGTGTCAGAGAAGTATGTAAGAGTGGTACAGGATATGTATGAGGGTAGTCTAACAGCGGTGAGGTCTACAGTGGGAGTGACGGATGCGTTTAAGGTGGAGGTGGGATTACATCAAGGATCAGCTCTGAGCCCTTTCTTATTTGCAATGGTGAAGGACAGGTTGACAGACGAGATCAGACAGAAGTCCCCATGGTCTATGATGTTTGCAGATGACACTGTGATCTGTAGTGAGAGTAGGGAACAGGTGGAGGAGACCCTGGAGAGAAGGAGATATGCTCTAGAGAGAAGAGGAATGAAGGTCAGCAGGACTAAGACAGAACATATGTGTGTGAATGAGAGGGAGGATAGAGGAATGGTGAGGATGCAGGGAGTAGAGGTGGTGAAGGTGGATGAGTTTAAGTACTTGGGATCAACAGTTCAGAGCAATGGTGAGTGTGGAAGAGAGGTGAAGAAGAGAGTACAGGCAGGATGGAGTGGGTGGAGAAAAGTGTCAGGAGTGATTTGTAACAGACGAGTACCAGTACAAGTGAAAAGGGAAGGTCTACAAGAGGGTAGTGAGACCAGCTATGTTATATGGGTTGGAGACAGTGGCATTGACAAAAAGGCAGGTGTCAGAGCTTGACGTGGCAGAGTTGAAGATGTTAAGATTTGCACTGGGTGCGACGGGAATGGACAAGATTAGGAATAAGTATATTAGAGGGTCAGCCCAGGTTGGAAGGTTTGGAGACAAAGCCAGAGAGGCAAGATTATGCTGGTTTGGACATGTGCTGATGAGGGATGCAGAGTATATTGGGAAAAAGATGCTAAGGATGAAGCTGCCAGGTAACAGGAAAAGAGGGAGGCCTAAGATAAGGTTTATGGTTGTGGTGAGAGAGGACATGCAAGTGGTTGGTGTGACAGAGCAAGAAAGGAAGAATGGAAACAGTTGATCTGCTGTGGCGACCCCTAACGGCAGCAGCTGAAAGAAGAAGAAGATGTATTCTGTCTTATAATCTCATCCATCATATTGGTCTTAACCACATATCCACTTTTGTCAAATTACTGGTACCATCCTTTTGTCTACCAGTGACTTCCTCTTTGTAGTAACCATTAAGCAGTTTCACTACAAGAAATATTTCTTTGGTGAAGAATTTGTAACAATTTTATTTTTTATTAACACAGTTTTAATCTGCAAAACCATACATGCTTAATTTATTTCACATATATCCCTTCCAAAATGACAGCCATCACTTTAAATATGTTGCCCTGTTCCCAGACACTTCCTCATAGGAACATACTTAAGTAAGCGATCACAGAGACCATAAAATGCCTATCCATATACACTAAAAGCAGCAAACTTAAAAGTACTTGGCACCCTTTTCAAGCACTTGAATGGTCACCTCCAAATCGAGCAGGGCAGTACATGTTAACCCTGGTGCAAATTTCTGTCTACTCTGTCATCAAGACTAGCCTTAAAAAGGTAGCCAAAGCAATACTTTGACCTGTAGTAGTAACATACTCCAAAGGCCAGGAATATGTTGAGATAGGAACCTCCCTTTCCAGCACATCTTGTTTTTGTTTGTGTAGATTTAAGTCTTTAGTGTGGATGTTTGTAGAGCCACTGATTTTGCAAAGAAATAGGAGGGCAAATAGCACTAGATCTTTGATGGCTTGAAATGAGAGACACATGTCACCTATAAGCAACTTGTAGGCTACTGTGTATAAAAACGCCATGCTAATCTAATAGAGACACTGAAGGATTTATGAGCTTTAAATTTTCTTGGTTAGAAATTTTTAAAACCTTTCTAGTTGAGCAATATGCTTTTACATACCAAAAGGGACACCGTATTTGATGATGGGTCCGATACAAGAAGAGAAAAGAGGCATGATGACTTCTTTGGAGTTTAAAGACATTCCTGAGGAAATTAACTGGGCTAGATGGAAGGATTTCCTGACTATGCTGGAAACAAGATGACTGAATGAGAGAAAGCTATCCCCGTAAATACCAAAGTCTCTTAAGAACATATCTGTTTGAAGAGGAACACCAGTTATATTTGATGGGAGCATTCTTTCTGACCAGTACAACTATGCTGCCTTTTTCCTATCAAGTTTGAGGCTATTTTAATACACCATGTGTATGCATACTCCAGCCCATGCTAGAGCTGTTTTGTTATCAGTGGATGAGTAAATAACAGTGCCCAGTTTGCAGCAGTCAGCAAACTTGGCCCACCACTCTTATGGAACATTTGCTTGGATGCCTGCAAAATTAAGTACCAAACAGGATAAGGCTTGGAACTAATCCCTGTGGCACCTCATTAGTTACAAATTTATATTCAGAGGGGGAAACAGCAACTTTCACAACTTGGGATCTACTGGATAGACAATTTGCAATCCAACACACAATGTGGAGATAAATTAAGCTTGTCTATATTTTCAATAATACCAGCATTGTGAATAGTGTTAAAAGCCTTTGCCAGATCAAGATAAGGCGTGTACATAGAACGACCACTGTCCATAGCCTCTGTAACCTTTTCAATGCAGTTTACTAGGTTCAGGCGACAGGACCTGCCCCTCACAAAAACAACATGATTGGCATCTACATCAGTTAAGCTGCCTATGCTGTCATTTTTTTTTCATTAAGAGCAGATACCACTCTATACCTTATTAGACAGTTAAAAAAAAACAATTCCCTACCCTAGACTATGCACAGATCCAAGTTTTGTTTTCAAAACTAGCTGCTAGCTAATATTCCTGGCACTACTTGCTTATGTGAAACCATCCAGTGTTGTTTGATTTACTGCTTGGCAAGAGAAGATTTTTGTGTGTGTGTTACTTTTTACCTCTGATTTTTATGGTTATAACAAGGTGTGACTGCAAGTGATAGGGAGAGTTATGACAGTAGCTTCTGCTCTTAGTGCAAGAAATCTGGACAAAGGCCCAAAAAACAGGGAGAGAGTTTAGATATTGCTCTTATAAACTTAGAAAGTTGCTAGAATTACAGGATTTGTGTTACCATGCATTCTCTAAAGGATATGATCTTTGAAACTCAAACATAGGTCATTATTTTGTGACTTCAATCCTCAGTGATTTGCTAGAAAGTCACATATGTTATGATGGACAGGCCAAAAACAACAGGCAAAAAATCTGGACAGTTGAGAAGTATGGCTACTGTACGTTTTCACTCACAACAAAGGATATCCAGCATTTTAGTGTGACTAACAAGCAGTAGGTAGGTCAGTGTGACCACTTTATGAATTACTTCCCCATGTACAAGGTTAGATCAGTGTACTTAACTTAATCTTTATTTTCATACTGTTTGTGTGATTTTCTCACTTAAATTTGACATAAATTACTGTTTGAATGTTTTTGAATCCTATTGTCACTGACTTCTATTTTTTCTTCTAAAAATCTTTTACAGCTGAGAATGGACTCTTTCAGTGAGTATGCCATTAAAGATGTGCCGAAGCACAAATATCTTGCCCAGTGTGCTAAAGTGTGTATACAAAGATAAGACTTGATAACATTGGAAACTTTTGTTCATATCAAAAGCTAGATTATTTGCTTACTCTTACAGTAAATATAAACTTAATGAAGATGATAGTACTGTGCAACTGGCACAGCTTGGAAACTGTTGTTACATATATTAATAACTAGAACACATTTAGGAAATGAAGTGTCCTCTCAGTAAATATCACTCAACTACTATCATCATCCTACTAATGACAACTTTGGAAATAAGAATACAAGTATTCAACAATCTGAGGTTTCAAGATGTGGGTGGGAGGGTGGCGTAATGGTTAAGGTGTTTACCTTAGAAGCACAAGGTGCAGGTTTTGATTCTCATAGGGGGTAATTGGCTAGGCTTAAAATGGTCCTTGAGGGCAGTTAACCTAATACTAAGCTATGAATCTATGTAGAAGGGGAAAAAAAATGGAGACGTTCACAACAAAAACACTAGGAAGAAAAATACACCGATTAAATAGTGTGAAGGTCACTGCTTTTTTATGTAATACATAGATTACAGAGAATGCAAACACCGTTTCACTGGGGATGATTTTGCAATCACGGATTCTATGCCAATGTCCTAATAAGGAAAGGGCATTGGGGTAGAATCAGTGACTGCAAAGCAATCCCCAGTGAAACAGTTGTCCCACAGCATAAACTGGTTGACACAATCAGCTAAACGCAATGGTCAGAGAAAGCGCTAAGGATCAGGAGAGTCTGGCTGAAGATCTGGAAGATGACTGCAGAGAAAGTACAAGAGTTCAAAGAAATATTCAAGACTCTAGTACCTCAATAGCAACAGGAAATGGAGATGAAGAATAGCACTGCCTCAAAACAGTGTGTGAGGACTACAGAGCAGATATGCGGCCGATCCAGGTATGGAAACAAAACATATAAGGAAAGTTGTTGGTGGAATGCAGACATCCGGGAATTCATCAAAAGAAGGATCGGGCTAAGAAAACAGCTGCCATGGAAAGAACAAAACGTCAGATACACTCTATCAGCTTCTGGAAAAAGTGACGCTGTAAATGAAAATTTACTAAGTTGCAATGCAAAGACAGACAGATAAAAAAAGATAGCCATCAGACACCCTTCATAAGGGATGCTAGCAACAACCTGCTTAACAGTCAACAGGACATCAAAGGTAGATGGAAGTACTTTAGTAAAACGGTAGGGGAATGGAACGCAAAACTGAAGGCACATGGGATGAAAACAGTGCACAAATAAGACAGTGTAATGGAAGGACGTGGGAAATTGGACGAAGATGAGAACCGAAGATGAGAACCGACATTGAAGGGCAAACAATGTAAAAAGTATAGAGCTTCAATCATCTGTGAGGGGTGGTTGAGGAGAAGGGAAGTCTGAAGAAGGAGGTCAAAGCTAGAATCAGAGGGATTGTAGCCAAAAGGCAGTGTGTCAGGGGTAATGTTACAGAAAAATGACAAGGAAACTCAAAAGTTGTACAGACAGGAATAAGGCAAGATAAAATGAGAGCACCCAGCAAACAGCAGGACTGACTGTGTGAGAGGACTGTGACAGTCAAGCGTGACTGTTGAAGAAAGTAGGAGAGTGGCAATGAATAAAGAAGGATAATGACAGTTGACATAACACTCCAACCCCTGTGAAGAAAATGGGAAGAGAGGCTGATGATGAGGGGGGGAAAAAACAAATCTTAAGAGTCTATAGTAAATGACTATTTCTCCAACAGAGACGGTAGAAAAACAGCAAGGGGAAGGCTAAAAAGAAAAAAACTCTAAACTCAAACTGGAAGGACTACAGAACATTACTGTGCAAAAAAGAAAAAAAAAAAAAAAGAGAAAGACTGAAGTTGAAAACGTGGTTCAGACTGTGAAGTACAAAGATAGCTAGATGACAACTGAATGCTTGTGAAAACAGTGAGATTAATCAGACTAACAACTGATAAAGCACAAAATACTAAATTAGTAGGAGATTCTTTACTGGTTGATCATTTTTCACCAGATCAAATTGGAAATTCAATTATTAGTGGAATTGATACTTGCATCTACAAAGAATAAAATGAACATCTAATAGTGTTATGCTTACTAAGTAGCAAAAATACAGGACGTCAGTAGGGCCTTACAATGTCTTATAAAGAAATATGGAAAAGTTTTTACATCCCTCTTAGATAGCATAGCTCAGACATGTCCAACCCATTGCCAACGGGCTGTATGTGGCCCTCAGAGCTCTTCCATGTGGCCCACGACCTTTAACTGCAACTTCAGTGTACACATGCTACAAAACACTTTTTTCCATTTGCTTTTCGCACCCGTGACCTATAACTGCAACGTTGGTGTACACATGCACCAAAGCACCCTTCCAGTTTTGTTTTTTTCGCGCTTTAGTAGGATCTGTGTGTTCCTGCTGCTGTGTTATTTCACACCGAAGAATCAGTGTGAGTGTGTGTGTGTGTGTGTGTGTGTGTGTGTGTGTGTGTGTGTGTGTGTGTGTGTGTGTGTGTGTGTGTGTGCTGAACAGGAATTTGCATAGAGATTTGCCGTCGTTGCCTTTGAAAGGGACAGCACCTAAATGTATTAATAGGTAATTAATTAATAGGTAAGGGCGGAGTGAGTGAGAGCATGCATGAAAGCAAAATGTTTGTGCGTGAAAGTAAAAGAGTGTCTGTGTGCACGAATGAGAGAAAGAGAGACAGAGAAAGTGTTGTAGTGAATTAACGTACCTGTCAACTGTAAGGATTTTGGAAGAATGAAAGAATCTAAACAAAGTACCATGAGATTTCATTCAAGTCGAACATGCTGTACAGCAAGAAAGTTAAATACCAGATAAGGAAACGGCTACGTCAATGAGAAACGTTTGTATGGAGATTAACCGAGGTGGAAAGTTTCAAAGCCCCCATGCTGAAGGTTAACGCTGTCCAAGCTGCAAAATCCTTTACTAATGCATTCTACGGGCACCTACAAGAATGCATGGATCATGCCTTCCCAAGCAAAACCAAGACTCACTCTTCCAAGAAAAGGAAAACAGTCTGGTGGACTCCTGCCATAAACAAGCTATAAAACAGGAGGAGAAAACTAGTACAGAAAAAGAGTAAAATCTCAAGAAAGGAAGACATCTCTGATCAGTATCAGCAAGAAACTACGATCCCTCATAAAATCATCCAAGGCGAGCTTTGAAAGAAAAATTGCCAAGGACTCCAAAGATAACCACAAGGCATTCTTTAGCTATGTCAAGAATCTAAGTGGCAATGCTCAGATCTGCTCGGAGTTAGTGCAGAATGGCACAAAATACACTGAACCGACCAATATCGCCAACATCTTGGCAGACAGGTTCAGCGCAAACTTCACCCCCCTCTCACCCCCAAAAGGGCCCATAACCATACCAAAAGAATGTAGAGTCCCTGAAATCACAGACACTCAGGTTAAAACAGTCCTCTCCAAAGCCAAAAACACAGCATCAATGGGACCAGACGGTGTCCCAGGCTGCATCCTACACGAGCTCAAAGACGAACTAGCCCCTCACCTAAACACACTGTTCAAACTCAGCCTCTCCACAGGCTATGTACCCATAGAGTGGCGCACAGCAATGGTTATTCCGCTCCACAAAGGTGGAGCCACAACAGACCCCAGGATGTATTGCCCTACAAGTCTGACTAGCTTGGTCTGCAAGGCCATGGAGTGCATCATCATGGAACTCATTAACAGAGACATTGGGAACCTCCAAACACTGGACCCTACCCCGTTCGGCTTTGTTAACGGCAGATCATGCCTCCTAAACCTGGTGGACTTCTTTGAGACAGTTACCAAGGCTATAGACGAGGGAAAGGTGGTACACACAGCCTACCTAGACCTCGCAAAGGCCTTCGACACCATTCCCCATTCTGGTATTATAGACAAGCTCACCAGCCTGAACATAAACCCCTATGTCACAAGATGGGTTGCCAACTGGCTCACGGACAGAACCTACATGGTAAGAGTTGCAGGAGTTAGGTCCGACTCTAAACTGGTTGCAAGTGGCGTTCCCCAGGGCTCAATCCTAGGAACCCTCCTGTTTGGCATATACTTCTCAGAGGTACAGGCAAGCACAGGATGACTATGGCTGACCAAGTTTGCAGACGACTGCAAACTAGGGGCTATAATTGACTCTCCGGCTGACACGGACATCCTCCAAAAGGGTCTCACTGAGACGGATACCTGGTATCAAAATCATGGCCTCAAGCTAAATGCCAAAAAGTGCATAGTCATCCCCTTTGGAAAAAACAAAGTACCCACAAACCACGACATAGGTGGTAGTCCCCTAAATACGGAAGACGTAATAAGGGATCTGAGGACCCAAGTAGATAGTAATCTCACCTTTGATAATCACACTGCCAAAGTGGTTAGAAAATACTTCTACGTGGCCAACCTAATCACAAAAGGGTTCGCATCCAGATCAAAAAAGGTCATGGTGCCCCTCTACTCATCAGACCCATCATAGAGTACAACGCCCCATTTGGGATGTACCTTACAAGACACCTGCAACAGCTGGAAAGACCACAGAAGTACCTCACCAAGAGGATCACTGGCCTCAAACAGATGCCCTATGCAGCTCGACTGAAGAAATTACAGCTGTACTCGGTTGCATTCTGCCTACTCAGAGGTGATTTCTGTCTGACATACAAGGCCATGTTCAACCCAGAATTGATGGACATGCTCCACCTAAAGAAAACCTTATCCCCGCGAGCCACACGCTCTAAGCATCTAAACCTCACCACAACAATAAATAGGACGTGCTGAAGGGACAGATTCCTGTCCCAGAGACTTCCTATGCTTTGGAACAAGATCCCAATCTACATTAGGCAGAGCTCCTCGCTAACACTCTTCAAAAGAAACCTTGATGAGTGGATGGGAAACAGAAAGTTTACCTCGGGGATCACTTCAGTGGCTCTGCTGGACAGAGGCACAGGGAACTAATCTAAGGGGGCGGTGAAAGCCAACACATTCTGGCCAGGCTTATAAATGCCTTCAGGCAGATAGCCTAGTACCTACCTATGAACAAATAAAACAGTACTGCATTTAGGTTCACTGGTAGTTACTAGACATGCTGACCACGGGATCACTGGACACCCTAGCCCCAATTTAGAGAGTAGCTGCCTTTTAAAATTTATTTATGCTACTGGCTTTGTTTACGCTTTAGCCATCAGCAGCATGCTGTAGAAAGTATGAAGAACAGTTAAAAGTTAGTTGAAAGCTTCCTAGTTTAAGTCCTTTCTAAGTGTTCCACTTTTTGTTCATTTATACCACATCGGATTCGGGTAGGGTTACCACCTGTCCTACTTTGTGAGGGACAGTCCCTTTTTGGGCAGTTGTGTCCTGTGAAAAAAAAACAAAAAATAGCAAATGTCCTGAGATTTTAGGACAAAACTATTTTCTACATTTTCTTTAATCATTGCATAAAATTGTTATTTTGAATCTGAAATATCTAAATGTTACATGAATTAGCATAAGCAACCCAAATGCTACAAGAATAAGATTTTATTTTGGCCAAAAAGTTAAATTCTGTCCTTTGTACTGGTCATGGGTATGATTTGTCGTGCAAAACCAGACATTTCTACAAAAAAAAATGTCCCACTTTGGGCATTTAAAAAGGTGGCAACCCTAGATTTGGGAGAGATTGTGTTTTCACATTTCTGAGAGCTATATCACAAACATATCCTCGAAAGTCACAATATTTGTAGGATGCCCCCAATTAAGTCTCATGGCGACGTAGTGTACTGGCTCACCGGCAGTTTGGAGTGCTTGACAAGCCTAATGTCTGTGAAGCGGAATGGAAATGAGGCATGAGTGGCATGCCATGCATATTAGCCCATGACATCATGCATATAATGAACATAGATGAGCGGCTCCGAGTTCTGCAGCCTGCACAAGTTCTCAGTGTGTGTAGAATATATTCCAACAGTCTGAGAAAATATCAGATCTACTCTGTTTACAGTTAATTATAGCTTAACACTTGAAATCTATGCTATTTCTAGTGCCAGAATTATGCAAATACCTGTAAGTAGCAGAACATTCCATCTGTATCAGACGCCCAACACTAATAACATATGAAAAAAGCAGACTTTTTAAAAGCATTTCCTCTCCTGCACCAAGTCAGTTCTGCAATGTCCTACCACAACCTCAAGAATCTCGTGAACTGCAGAGTCAAACACATTTCTAAAGGTATACACACACACACACAATGCACATGTCAAGTGCTGTCAATTCCTGGCCTCAGAAATAAGTGATCCATAGCATTACTACTACCGAAAACAGCTTACTTTGTTGCTAAATGGACCTCTCTACTCAAAGGTAAAAGCAGCTATGACCTGGTAGAGTTAGATTTGTTCATATCTTCATGTCCCCACCCGATGGAGAGAGTGATGACCAAGTGAAGGACCCCTAGACTTCAAGTAGGTAACAATTTTAAAGCAGTAACAGGGGACAGTACTTCACTAAACAAGAGTCGGTCTGTAAGCCGTAAAAACAGCTTCAGGAAATGTTTGTGTGTGAAAATAGCCACCACCCCCATGTTTGGGCGGGGTTTGCTACTGCGCTTCTGGTAAGACAGTACACTACAACATCGCCCCTGCCCGGTTCTATTACGTCTGTAACGATATTAATATTTTTAATAATCACTGATTCCGAACATCTCCGGTTATTTTTGAACTTGTCCAGAATTAATGAGCAAGAAAGCTGATATATAGGCTTCTAAGAATGGCACCTCCTACCTTGCAGCTGCAATAAAACCTCACTCCTCGGCAAAACTAGCGAAGCACATTAATGTTTCTTTCTGACTCGAAACACACATTGAGTTCAAAAAATTCCCTAAGTCCATCGCAAACATCATAACCAATCGTGGTACGACAGTCGTACAAAACCAACCCACAAAGACATAAGAGACAACGCAGATCAATCAAAATTCAGTAAGTGTGTTTCTTCCGGGAAGCACTTGTAACTAGGTGGAGTTTTTATTTGATTGACATCCACAAAAAAGAATCAGCCGCGGCACTGTAATAACCTCATCGCTTTGGCTTAACTGTGTGATGCTAGCAAGTTTAGGAATGTGAGGTGGAACTTGGAAGTAAAGTTTGTGTGAATTTTAAAGATGGCGTAACAAACGGTTTGGCAGGAGTACATACAGATTCCTGTAGTTACAAGTGCATGTACCACAGTAGTGATGGTGAGTTCTGACAAATACTACCGCATTTCTGTTTCATCTCCTTGTTAATCGTATTAGCTTTAGTCTAATACTGGTATCTCCTCCGACTCCGAGAGTGGGGAATAAATGGGTGGCAATTAACAATCTACTACATTTGCTAAAAGTGCAGTGTCTAGTAATGTACAGGTTACTTGCCTCAGACTGCAACTGTACTCCATTGAGGAAATGTAATTTTTTTGCATCCATTCCAAAGGGTAGCATGTCCATTTCTGAACAGTGATTTTAGTTTGAGCAGTGTGTCGGTTAAAAAACGAGCATTAGCTTAAAACCATTGATGGAAGTTGTTATGCATGGAGAATTTAGGAAGTACATATAATACCCCCAATTTTAATTTGTTACTAAGGTTTGTTTGCCATTTTTTAAACATTTTCAGATGTCAGCTTCGTATCTAAATTCAGTTACCCTTTTTTGATAAGGTGGAGAATGCAGAAGGTTACATAGTAGTATCTCAGATTAAAGCCTTGATAAATGTGTAGGGTTGCCAGCTTTCTTTGCGGCTAAAACCGGACTAAGATCACGCCCCTCCCGTCACCCATAACTCCACCTATTCCCCACCCCATCTCCCATCCATGCTCCACCCACTTTGAGACGTCACCATGCCATCCGCTGTTGGGAACACCCTCTTTTTCTGTTCCGGATGCCTGCTTTCAGCCAATTTCTCCCCAGTTGCCGTAAACGCTGTTCAAAACTTTCACTGTGCATACTGTCTTCTGCTTTACTTCTACAGTGATTACAGATATTTGGATTTAATTTAAAACATTTATTTCAAATTTATAGCACAAATCACTGATACACATTTGCTAAACAAAGCAATACAGTCTCACAATGAAAACAGACTTAGCATTAAAACTACTCTGCCTTTAAATCTCACATTCACCGAAACAGCATTGCACATTGTTTTCTCAAGTTTAGGATGATAACATTTTAAAATGTACTAAGACATGACAGTATTAACAACAATCATATCTTGCATCAATAACACAGACCTAAAAATGTGTAGCATGGTCTAGAAATACATGTGTAGTACAAAACAATACATGATGACACAATTGGTCTTGCAGTTTTTGAAAAACGAACCTATGCCTTTTATAGAAAGCTACAGAGCATATGCTTAATGTGGACAACTAGTGGATGGTCAGAAAACTAGCAGGGTCATCAATTTACACACCTTTGCTATAATCTATTGACCAGAAGTTCCCACCTTGGATGGGTTGAATTGAGCTCTCTGCTTCCACCAGAATGCAAAAGGACTGTACTGTGTAAAACAAACTGGCTTTGAGCTCAAGTGTAGCAACGAATGCTTTACAACAGAAGTTAGAATTCCTGAAATATTAGTAATCCTTTCCCCAATTAATTTCCTTGGCTTGTTCAATGGAGGTCTTTGGAGATTTTTGTGCAGCTGATTCTTTATCATTGATTTGGATCTGTGAGCATATCCTCTGGGGAAAAAAAAACAGCAGAAATTCAAGTTTTTAAAGAAAGTGATCGAGTGTAATAAAAGTTTCATGATAGTTCTAGCAAAAGCATTACTTTTGTATGTCATAGATGGGGACTTTAAGTGAATACTTCAGCAAGCAGATGAGGGAATGAGTTTAACATGGTAAAAAGTTTTAGATTTTTTGTAGGAATATATGCTGTTGGAAATCAAAGTTCAGCATAAGCATCCTAACTGTATGATTAAGAAGTCAATTTTTAGTCTAAGAGGAAACGGCCAAAAAAAAGTGAAGGGTGAGTCCATGGAAAGCCAGATATAAATGAAATGTGTATGTAATCAACTAGGTATGTGGTACACAGCATTGCTGCAGAGGTAGTACAGTGCTTGAGTGCCAGTTGTATTCCCAAAGGTTTTAAATGGATGGAACACAAGCTGACCAATTCTTAAGAATCGGTGCCCTAAGGCATCTACCTGAGGAATGATTATGATAAGGTATCTGATTTTAACGTTACCTGTTAAGATTATGGTTTTCTAATTTCGACAGCTATGTTTCTTGGCAGCAGAACTACATTAGTTGACTTGCAGTACTGTGAAGTTAAATAATGTTGAAAGTCCACAGTACGTGTGTATAAATAGCTGACTTATCATGAAGTCGTATACCCCATTTCCCATTCAGAGAGTTCACAACCTACAACATAATGATCTTGTTTGTCCACACACACACACACACACACACACACACACACACACACACACACACCCTACCTTCATTGTTAATACTGTTAATATTGACTTCTTCGAATCAGTCTCCAGAGCTGTGGATGAAGGGAAGGCAGTCCACGCAGCCAATCTGGACCTCGCCAAGGCTTTTGACACTATCCCCCACTCTGGAATCATAGATAAACGTACTAAGCTGGGCATTAATCCCTACGTTACTCGATGGGTTGCCAACTGGCTTACTGACAGAACCCATACTGTAAAAGTAGCTGACTCCAAATCCAGCTCCAGACAAGTGACAAGTGGAGTACCTCAGGGTTCAGTCCTGGGACCTCTCTTGTTTGGCATCTACTTTTCTGAAGTACAGGCCAGCACTAAGGGACTCTGGCTAACAAAGTTCGCAGATGACTGCAAACTGGGAGCCATTATTGAATCCCCAAATGTTGATGATACTCTACAAAAAGGCCTTACAGAAACAGATGTTTGGTGCCAGAGCCATGGGCTCAAGCTCAATGCCAATAAATGTATAGTTATCCCCTTTGGGAAAAAACATGTTCCCATGAATTACCACATAGGTGGCAGTACACTAAACACCGAAAGTGTGATAAGAGACTTGGGGACACAGGTGGACAGTGGTCTCACCTTCAATAACCACATCGCCACAACAGTCAGGAAATCCTTCTATGTGGCACACCTCATCACTAAGGGCTTTTCATCCAGAAAAAAGGAGGTCATTGCCCCACTGTACTCATCCCTCATTAGACCCATTATAGAATATAACGCCCCATTTGGTATGTACCTCTCCAGACATCTGCAACAACTGGAAAGGCCGCAGAAATACCTCACTAAAAGAATCACAGGCCTAGAGCAGATGCCCTATGCTGACTGCCTTATAAAAACTCCAGCTATACTCTGTCACATATCGTCTACTCCGAGGCATTCTCTGCTTAATATACAAGGCCATGTCAAACCCAGAGCTGTTGGACATGTTACACTTAAAGAAATCCCAATCCCTCAGAGCCACACACTCCAGGGATCTAAACCTTGTCATCACAATAAACAAAACATGCTGGAGGGATAGGTTCCTGTCCCAGAGACTCCCCAGACTCTGGAATAGACTGCCCATACATGTCAAACAGAGCACCTTTTTGGCCCTCTTCAAAAGGAACCTTTATGATTGGATGGAAGAAAAGAAATTCACCCCAGGGATCACTTCAGTTGCCCTGCTAGACAGGGGTCCATGGAAGTAAATAGTGTGGGAAGAAATAGCCAGGGAATTGTTATGGCTAGGCTTGTATAGGCCCTAGGGCCGATAGCCTAGTACCAGCCTATGAACTGCTTTCCTGATGGTGGCTTCAGCTATGCCTTCCCCGTTTGACGAAGTTAAGTAATATCCAAAGTCGAACTGCTGATGCTAGCTTGCATTCTGAAAATGCTGCATTCCCTTTCCCTGTTTGAAAAGTTAAATGCTGGCTTCTGCTTCCCACTCGCACTACCGGAAGTGAGCTCCTTGAGCTCAATTCCGACAGGCTGGTAGCCCTGAGGGATCTGATGTCATCGCGCACGTGATGACATTAGCGTCAGCGCCGTAAAATTTAAAAACAAAACCAAAAACCCAGACTTCACATGTCCGGTTTTGAATGGAATTGGTAACCGGACAATTTGTCAGAAAACCGGACAGCTGGCAGCCCTAGTTATGAGGTGTAGAGCACTTTAATTTTTAGTCATTAAGGAAAACTCCTGTCACTGCCACAGTAGTTGCCACAATAAATGCTGGTCGGAGAAGGCTGCTTTCAGTGTAGCTATTTTAATTCTGTATTCTAAGGTGATTTTTGCCCATTTTGAGCATAGTGTCCTTGGTAATCACTACATGTCATCTTTCTGATGGAATCTTGCATATTAATGAGGGCACTGAGCTCTGGGATTTCTGAAGGTTTCATTAGCTTGGACTGCAGTGGCCTGTACAGTAAAAAGACTGCATGAAATGGACAGACTCCATAGCCATTTTGAGTGGAACTTGTAGCCAGTAAAGTGGCCATTTTTATGTGCTGACATATTCTGATTAACATGTCCCACTGCTCCATGCATGTCTGACTGCACAAGGGAGATTCAAGTATGATGCAAGTGTGGAGATGAAGACATAAATTTTGGGGAATTGTTGACTCAATCAGTTATTGATATTCAAGACAGAATGACATTTTAGTGTTGTAAAACTAAATGTTTATATAATAACGGGCAGTCAGTAGTATGGACAACCACTGAAATATTAGGGAATAATTACTTTGTATTGTATCAGTGACTGGACAATGCAGACCTGATTCTTTTGCCAGATTTATCATCGTTTCCTT
Source organism: Protopterus annectens (assembly GCF_019279795.1). Lineage (NCBI taxonomy): Eukaryota > Metazoa > Chordata > Ceratodontiformes > Protopteridae > Protopterus > Protopterus annectens. The sequence continues at coordinate 692,956,707 of NC_056748.1, read as the reverse complement.
GCCCTTTGTATTATGGCCATATAAACAGACTTCTACTGCATGTATTGAACATGGTCTTCCTGCTTAACCTCACTGATGAAAATGCTCAAAGAACCCGTGGAGTAAGGCATTCTCACTGGAAAGAATGCATGCAAGGTTACTTTGTACTGATTTAAATCCTGTGACACAATATGTTGGAGGGAGTGTCAAGTACTTTTGGACTGAGCTAAGAGTTCATGTTTTTTTTTCTTTTTTCACATTGCTCTCCTCACCATAGTATAGTAGACAGTATGGCGGTAAAAGTTGTAAGCTGCAAAAAGATAGCTGCTGAAAACAAATGAAACTATAACTGCGTGAAAGAGCTATACCAGACATGCCATCCAGATTGTATGTCCTTAGCTTTGAGTTAGTGTGCCTTGCAATGTGCAGCTTATGTAAATGTATGTCAACCCATGCAATTATCAGGACTAGACTTTACATTAGTCAAAGAAATGCTTTGTTTGACCTGTTGAGTAAATTCTTCCACAAGCTGGGAATACACTGAGATATGAACCTCTCACTCAAGAAGAAGCTTTTTAATTTGATGGTATATAAAGTTTGGTCCCCAGTGCAACTGTTTGCAGTGTCACTGGCTTTGCAAATGAAAAAAAAAAGTCTCGTCAAATATGACTTTGAACAGCTGGGTAGGCTACACTGTAAAAGGACAGTTGTGCTAATTTGTTGGGATGGTTGAATGATTTAAGGGATTCTTTTTTAGAAGTTTTAATTTAGGCCAAATCATTATTAAAAATGTCACTTTCACACCACCAAACAAGATGAAGTTGGTTATAGTTTTGATCATTGCAGTGTATTCCTATTCTTGGAAACACACAACGGCCCTCTCTGTCTTTCTCTTTAGTCAATGGTAAGCCATGGCACAGCAATTTCTTTTTTTTATTGCAAAATCAAGGATTTCAAACAAGTTGAACATAGAGTGAAACAAGTAATCAGCATATCTACAACATGTATAACCATTCTCAATGTACATCATAGCTAGACATTTTAGTAGACCACTACAATGTGCAAGAATTTGATGGTACAAAAACAAACTAGAAATCTAAGGTAGCGGAGACATAACCTTGTTGTCCATAATCTACACATGGTCCAAACATAGTATATTCTAATTAAATACATGGTTTCTTTCCCTATAAAGAGCCATTCTGTCTCTGGTCTTTTAAAGGCACAGTTCTTATGTTATTTGTTTTCTACTTTTTTTGTCCTCCTTGTTTCTGGCTGTCACCTGGGCTGCAGCCCCCTCAGCCCTGTACTTCAGTGGTGCTTTGCACCAGCTGGTGATTATCACCTACCAATTAATGTGCAGACAGCAAATGTTCAGGCAGCTCTTAAAGGAGTACCGCACCCACAGACTCAAAAAACATGTTTAAAACATCATGGCATGATGTTTCCTACACTTTAACAGCACTCTGGAATTATTTACAGGATTTTAAATATTTTTATATGTAATTCCAGACTCTGACCATCTGGAGGCTGGCATATTGAAGTGGTTTGGATAAATCAGGTTGCCATTCAGTATCCCAGAAATCATTGTTTGGCTCAAAAATGTTACATCATGCAGGCCTCCATTGGTCTAAAGCTCCTATCATTTCATAGATGTTGCATGCGTACAAAGTACTGAGTAAAATAGAACAGTGACATTCCCTGCTGTTGAATGACTACTTAAAACCGAAACAGTGCAAATATCACAGAACACACTCAAAAGTGCTGTTTACTCCTGCCTTTTTTCTAATTTAGTTTAAATGGCACTAATTTGTGAGACAATGAATTCCGGTCCATTTACTTCTCCCCTGCCCCGTAACACCTAGCTTCCCTAGCTGTCAAAGTCCTGAAGGTAATTTGACCTGGTAATTCCATTGATTGGCAGATCTCAGCAGGGTGCTTGACTCGTGTAATTTAATCTTTGCTCTAGCATTTCCTTTGTTAGAGGGGGACATTTTTTTCCTGCACTGCAGCCATTACTTGACTGCATTCACATCCAGTTTATATAGCAACTCCTGTAAGGTCTTGCACCAAGGAGCCAAAGAATAAAACATTTATACTATTAACCAATTTAGATCTTTATTAATTTAAGTGTTAAGGTATCCCTTCATACTTCCACCTTGTTAAAAATTGAAATTTGCATGTGCAAAGTGTGTTGGTATGCAGTGTTTCCCTACATATGTTTTTACTCCACTGGTTGGTTTGCAAAAAAAAACCTTTTGCAGTGTTCCTGGATTTGTCTTTTTACATACAAACCACATTGCTATATTTTCCTTTTTCTTGTGTCCAGAAGTCACTTATAACAAAGTAAATTTTTTATTGATTTTTTTTTTTTAAATAAAGGACATCAAGGTTAATTTACCTTGAAACAGATAATGGATGCCACTGCAAAGAATCACTGTTGAAATATTTGTGCATGGACAAAATCCCTTACTAAATATATTTGCCAGCCTCCAGTTCCATTGGTGCTATGGCTTTAATATACTGGTGTGTTTGCTTATGCCTTCCAAATATCTCCACCATTACATACCAATTTTGCAGTGTAGTAACCACCCGGCATGCCCATACACCTTTAGCCACCAATATGCAGCTATTCCTGTTCATGTGAGTATGTGAATTCATTTTCAGACTTAAGACGTGGAAGCTGCACTGAATAATTCTAGGTGCTTGTTCAGGTTTCACATGGTGCTTGCTTAGAGCTACTCTCATGTTAAGCCACTATGAATATGTTGCACTGCCACCTCTGATACCAGGGTAATGGTTTAATCTTTCTATTCCCGCACGGCACAGTAGCAGTATCTGGTGCAAATACAACAGAGACGTATGCAAGCGATATACCACCTAAGCATCATTTGCATGCAGAATGTACAAGTATACATACCAAATTTCTGTGTTTCCAAACATTGGTGTTACTACACTACTACTGAATAAAATGAACATATTGAAATGTAACAATGGACAGCAAGTTTTTTCATTACACCTTCTCACTGAACAGATTACAAGATGGCACAACCACTACCCATATTGAACAGGAAATCTTTAAGGTAGTCAATGGTACTGCTCTTTAGGAAAGTTAGAGAAAATAACTTCAGAAAGAAGACAACTTTATAGTAATAATTGCCACTAGCAACCAACACCACGTGGAACAGCTGGAATGCTGCCGCAAAGGCAAATAAATATAAAAAAGTACAGTACTAAAGCGCCACAGTTTAATACTAAGTGCATACATGTATCCACAACAGCTGTTTGGGCAGCAGGACCCAAACAGGCAATGTTTAAACATTTTTGAATGCACGTGTGAATTTATGCAGCACAGCGACTTAAAAGCCAGGAGAAATGAAGATGCCACATTAAAGAGATACTGATACTTTGCTGTCAAACAATGTATTTCTACAAAAAATGTCATACTCACCAGTATAAATCCACAAGGGAAGCTGATGCAAAAAGACTCACACAAGGTTCCAACAGGGAAATACAGTATACTGGAAACACAATGCTAAAAAGAAATACCCTACCTCCTGCACTTGTATTTGAGCACTCAGGCTGGGGGAAGGACAAGGGAGCCATGACATCACAGAAAGGGTGGGTTTTATTATTTTAGTTAGAATCAGAAGACGGCCGTGGTGATGTCACTTTGGGGGAGGGAACTGATTAAAAAAAAAAACGTACCTGCACTGCCTGGCCTCGATGATGTCAGTAATTGAGTGACTCCAGCAAGCTTTATTCAAACGTGAGAGAATCATTTTGTAAGTGAAACCATCACAGTATGAGAAGGAAGGCTTCTGTTACAGAAGTAAGGGGAATTATAAAAGTTGTAAATGCTCTATTGTTGTTGCTTTACAGAGGACAATGTAAATAGGGAGCAAAAGGGCAATGAAGTTGAGGAATACATTAGAGAAACCTGTTGTACTCCTTTAAAGATCAGGTTAAGTTTAACAGTATTTCTAGCACTGTTAGCAACTGCACAAATTTCTGGTTGAGGTAATCTATGAGGATGCCTAGGAACTTTAGCAAGTTTTTTTTTCCTACCTTAGCATATGTTAGACTACTGTTATGGTGCTGTAGTTGTATACAGTTTTTATATAGAGCTGTTTATTTTCTTAAATACAGACCACTTGACGTAATGGTTATCGCCTTCGCCTCCCATGCATAAGGTACAATGTTTGATCCTGACCTCCAGCCAATGCCTCAGTTTGCATGTTCATCCTGTGTCTCTCTGATTACACATCTGAGCGGACTGTGGTCTTGCCCAAGTCCCTCATGACTTGATTGCGTGCTTACAACATTGTTAGTACTGTGATAATTTATGGGGACATCACTCTCCCCAAAGGGGATGACACTGCATTTTTTGGCATTTAGCTTGAGGCCATGTGTCTGCCACCAGTCATTTGTTTGGGTGAGACCCTCTTATTCAGAATTGTTTTATTAAGTCAGTAATGTGAATTCTTTACTTTATTGCAAATTTATTGGCTTATTTTTGTGGATTTTCATTGCTCGATAGTGCTTCATTAATGTAATTGTATTTTTACTTAATTACTTAACTGTAAACTGCTTTTTCATACTGAGAGTTGTATGTTCTGTTTGGGAGTGCTCTATCTGTGCTTTTCTGTGCATTTTTGTGAAGTTTCTGTGTTCTAGTCGGGTAGTATAGTCTGGATAGAGGCCTATTGTTATCCAGGCCTGGTTGTTTTGTTTGTTGAGTTTCCTGTGTTTCTGACAGCCATCTTCTGCTGATAGTGTCTTGTCTTCTAGTGAGAGTAACAGGGTTGCCTGATCTTCTCTAGCATGAGTGATTGGTTGAAAGAGCAGGGGCTAGCTGGACTGGGTAGTAATTCAAGCTTCTAGATTCTTCCATCTTTTCTGGTATTTAAACCCTGTGTCTGCAGGGGGCTATGCTTGTTTTTACCAGGCTGCGGAGTGGTGATTCATCACTGGGACAAAGGAGAAATTTCCTAAGACTCCAAGAGCAGAATAAGTTATTTCTTACATTTGTTTCATTAAACTGCATTTCTTAACGCTTATAATTGTGCTATACAGCTAATCTACTACATTTTGCACTGTTATAAAGCCTTTTTTTACTGTTTCACTGCATTTGTGTACTGTTTCATACTCCTTGTGTTCTGAGTGTGCTTCTCAAACAATCTGAAAATATAAAGCTGATAAGTATATTTTTTGGCATTTTTTAACTGTTCAGAGTTCTACTCTGTTTTAATTTTTTGCTTGGCTGAATGATTTAAATATTTGCTGCCATTATTTTCTGATGCTCCATGTGCCTCCGTTTTGATTTTTTCCCTAATTTACTGCTTTCTGCACGTTTTTAGTCATCTTTTAATTTAATTGCATTTATTTGAACTGTCTTTGCTTTAATATTGCTACACACTCAAGCTCAATTGTGCTAACTTGCACTGCATTTGAATTGTTTATTGCTGCTTTTCAAAAAAAAAAAGTGCTAAGCTTTTCCCACTTTTCCTGTAACTAGTCTAGTCAACATACAGATGTACTGTATCCAGGACTGTTTGTAAGCTTCTGAGCGCCCACCCTTTCTGCATTGGAGGGAAGCCTAGCTTATCAGTGGAAATGGTAAGCACTATGTAGCCTACCTACCACAAGAGGAGTGGTTTCTGGCCCAGAAATTGTATTTTATTGAATGTTTTTGCAGTTCTTCCATCCCTTTCAACTGTCTGGTTTAAAAGCCCGCATTTGCATGCGTTAGTGCTTGTTTAAGCTTTGCTCAGCGGTGCTGAGGTTTACTATTACTGGTGCCAGAAAGTCTGCTGTTCAGTTTTTCCCTTAGATTTTGCTAGTTTTTTCTCTCTTGCACTTCAAATAACTTAATCACTTTGCAGTTCAACAGGTTTTTGTAGCAGTTATTATAGCACACCTAAGAGCCATGAGCACTAGTTGTTCTTCATGGAAATAGCTCCAGTACTTGGTAGTTATGACCACCCCTCCTGGCATAATTAAAGGGCAGTTCCCTGTGCTTTCTCCGATTTTAACCTGGTGCACTTGGGCATTCTGAGACAGTGTAACAACTGCCTCATGTACACAGAAAACCCTCTCTTCTCTTACCTCCCAACACTCAGACTTGTGAGAAATGCACTTGTATCACCAAACTGGAAGCTATGCACTCTCCAACCAAGACTGGACTAGCTAGTCAAGAGGAGAAGGTAAACACCTGCACCGAACACCCATTATCACAGCTCTCATATAAAAACATAAACCACACACCCACCTTCGCAGAGGCACTCAATAGAAATTTACCTAAACAGCAGAGACTTCCAAGACAGAAATGCACGCTACCACATCACAGCACAAACAGCTCACCTCCACAGTGTGCACCTCAGCCTAAGCCCCTAAGGCTAAACACCTTACCCAATACACTAATCATAGGTGACTCAGTAGTGAGGCACACAGATCTCCCACTCACTAGGTTGAATAAGGAGAAGGTAACAGTCAGCTGTCTGTCGGGTGCCAGAACCCGACACACACACACACACACACACACACACACACACACACACACACACTCGGGTCACTCCACAACAAGTACAAGTATGACTCTGTCATTGTCCATGTGGGTGTGAATGACCCGAGATGCACCTCCCTGGACTACATGAAGAGACCTGGTGGAGCTCTCGGATTATGTGGCCCAGGCAGGTATGACACTAGCCCTTTGCAGTATCCTACTGTCGCTCAGAGTAATACCGCAGTACAAACAAAAAATTATTGACTTCAACAATTGGCTAAGTTTCTGGTGTCATTCTAAGAGGATCCAGTATCTGTTTGCTTGGGATGACATGACTGACAGATCTTGATGCTTTGCCAGAGATGGCCTGAATCTGTCACCCCTGGGTTTCCAGGTACTGGCTAAGGCTCTTGCCACCCCTATAGTGCCTTTTGTTGGCAGTGTTCCAAAGACCAAATTACCACAGTAACGGCTATAAATAAATGCAATCTGAGGATCCTGCTGCTCAACGCTAGAAATCTAAATCTCAAGATGCACTCGCTTGAAGCACTCCTCAAAATGGAGAACATCGACATTGTGTTGTAACAGAGCTGTGGTTTAAAGCAGCAGAAAGCACCCCTGCACTACCAGGCTATAACTCATTCCACACCTTTCAGCCCCGAAACATGGACCGAAGCTCCAAAGGCGGTGGTGTCTCCATATTCATAAAGGCTATGCACACCTCCAGACTAGTAGCCAAGGATAATGCATCTGAGATGCTTCAGGTACAACTAACATTGGGTAAGACTGCAATCCTGGTCATAGCCTGCTATAGGTCCCCAACCATGTCCCTAGATTCTCACTCCGTGTTCCTAAGCACCCTGGAATCTATCAAGGTCCAACCCAACACTCTTGTATTAAGAGACTTCAACTACTCCTCCATCAGACTGGGAGAACTACTCCAATCACCAATGCACTGGCCCAACACTTTCTGGAATTCATCAATTCCAATGCTCTGGACCAGCTCATTCTTTCCCCACACTAGAGGAAGCAACATTGGTCTACACCAACAGTCAATTCCTCCCTGGTTAGATCCAACCACAAACTAATCACTATGGAAATCCACATCTTATCCACACACCCGTCAAAGGTATCCACCATGAAAAACTTCTCCAAAGCTGACTTTGGACTCCTAAAAGCAGAGGTGGCTAACTTTACGGCACCCATGCCAGTAGAAATTAGATGCATGACTGCCAAATCATACACCAAAGCACTGTACAAAGATGTACATAAATGCATGGAACTAGCCATACCCAATAGAACCAAAATGCTCTCCTCCAAAAAAAGGAAGTCAGTCTGGTGGTCCCCTACCATTTAATAAACTCTACAACAGAAGGAAGAAACTGTTGCAGAAAAAGGTTAAGTCCCAAGACAGGAAAAATTCCCTTATTAGCCTCAACAAAAAGTTGAGATCCCTCATCAAAACCTCCAAATCCAGCTATGAAGGCAGAATTGTGGCAGACACTAAAAGCAACCACAAAGCCTTCTTTAGTTGTATCAAGAATCTATATGGCAATACCCAGATTTGCTCCGAGTTAGTGCACAATGGTACCTCCTATACTGAGCCAACAGATATTGCCAACATACTGGCAGACTGATTCCGTGCCAGCTTTACCCCTCTCTCACTCCCTAAAGGACCAATCTCAATACCGAAGAACGCCAGGCACCCTGCATTACTGCAGCACAGGTTAAAGCTGCAATGTCCAAGGCCAAGAATACAGCTTCCATGGGACCCGACAATATCCTTGGCTGTGTTCTACATGAATTACAAAGTGAACTGGCACCACATCTGTGTGCTCTGTTCACTCAGCCTCACCTTAGGCTTTGTCCCTACCGAATGACACACTGCTACAGTCATCCCTCCATAAAGGAGGAGTGACTACCAACCTTGGAAATTATTGCCCCATTAGCATGACGAGTCTGATATGTAAGGCTATAGAGTGCATCATCATGGATCTAATTAACAAGGATATAGGGAATCTCCAAACTCTAGCTCCAACGCAGTTTGGTTTTGTGAAGGGTAGATTCTGCCTGCTCAACCTGGTTGACTTCTTTGAGTCAGTCAGCAGAGCTGTGGACGAGGGCAAGGCAGTTCATACAGCCTACATCAATCTGGCCAATGCCTTTGATACCATTCCTCCCTCAGGAGTTATTGATAAATTCATCAAACTAGGCATCAATCCCTAATATTGTTAGATGGGTTGCAAATTGGCTCACAGATAGAACAAAGTATGAAAGTAGCAGACTCAAGTCAGACTGCCTTCCAGTCACGAGTCTAGTCCCATGAGGATCGCTTCTGGGTCCTCTCCTGTTTGGCATCTACTTCTCAGAAGTCCAGGCCAACACGGAGAGACTTTGGCTGACCAAATTTGCAGACGACTGCAAGCTGGGAGCCATCCCCAAGTGATGCAGACATCCTACAGAAAGCCTCACTGAGACCAATGACTGGTGTTGAAACCATTGCCTTGAGCTTAATGCCAAAAAATGTGTCGTCATCCCCTTTGGGAAAAACTCAGCTCCCACTAATTACCACATCTATAGGAGCCCACTGAACACTGAAGGTGTTATAAGAGATCTGGGGACACAGGTTGACGGCAACCTCTCCTTCAACCACCATATTGCCACTGTGGTCAGAAAGTCCTTCTGTGTGGCACATCTCATTACCAAGGGTTTTGCATCCAGGAAGAAAGAGGTCATCATTTCTCTCTACTTTTCCCTCATTAGACGAATCAGAGTATAATGCCGCATTTGGCATGTACCTCACTAGACACCTGCAACAGCTGAAGAGGCCATAAATGTACCTCATGGAGAGGATCCTAGGCCTTAAACACATGTCCTACATGGACAGACAAAAAAATCTCCAGCTATTCTCTGTCTCATATCGTCTATTAGGAGGCGATCTCTGCTTGACTTACAAGGCCATGTCTGACCCAGCTCTGTTAGAAATGCTAAAGAAATCTCAATTCCTCTGCACCACATACTCCAGAGACCTCAACCTCATTACCACAATCAACAGAAAATGCTGGAGGGACAGGTTCATAACCTAGAGACTGCACATGCTCTGCAATAGAGTTCCCATACATGTCAAGCAGAGCACCTCACTAGCCCTCTTTAAGAGAAATCTTGATGAGTGGATGGGGAATAGAGAGTTTACCTTGGGGATCACTAGAGCCACTGGGAACTAACAATGGGTGGCACAACGACAGGGCACTTCTATGGGCTAGGCTTGTAAAGGCTCCAGGGACATTAGTCCTATGATTATAGTATAGTAGGACTGCAGATGTTGACATTTTATGTACTTGAACTGCTGGAGTGGTTTTCCCCGTGAGAACTGGTAGTGCTGTAGTGACTAACTGAAATGACAGTGGTAATGTGGGCCAGTTTTTTTCTTTGCAAGTGAATGAGTTTCCTTTGGTAGCATGCAAAGTAAACAGTGTTTAACTTGATGGTAGGTCTGTGATTAGGTTATTGAAAGCTACCATCCTTGTACCAGTAAGAAACTGTTGCTTACATGCTAACCATACATGTTCATAGCTCTTATCGCAGTCCATCTGAATTTCATGAATTATATGAACTTTTCAAAAAGCCCAGTATTAGTGGTACAAAGTACAGACCAACAGTCACAATAAATGTGATACTCTAGACATTACGCGTAAAGCATAACGGTATTAGTACTACAAGTGAAACAAAGCACCTCATTGGGCCCTCCTCAAATGCAATTTGGACAACTAGATGGGTAACTGTAAATTCACCCCAGGGGTTCCACCTGTGTCTCCCCTGCCTGGATATTTTTGTGTTGCACTGTGGATGTAAAATGCTTTCTCCAACAGGTCTATATTATTATATGAGCAAATCGCACGAACTGTGAATGCTCATATCAAAACTACTGGACCTTGAACTTCCTATTGTGGGGGGCTACACCCCCTGCTAAATATATATTCCAACTCCGAGATCGCACTGCAGGAAAGGGCAAATATTCCATTCTTCACTGTACCGCGATCTCAGAAAAAACACTTCGAGGTCCGGTAGTTTTGATATTATGAGAGTTCTCAATTCGTGCGATTCGCTCATATAATATAGACCCAACACCATTAACATGTACTACAGCTATGGCTAGTTTTAATTTGTATTTCCTTATTTGTTTTAATGTAAATTGTTATATTTACTATTTTTAAAACGATGGCTAACTAGAAATAAAGTAGTTGCTACGAGTTGCTCTTTTTACTTTTCAGCATGGCTTCTGCATCATGCCAAAATAAAACTGGTACAATGAAAAGTAGCAGCGGATGAATGAAGAGTGTTTCAGGAGAAATGGACCAGCTACTATTTCTTTAACTCTAATAATAAAGAGCTTTGCTTACTATGCAGAGAAGTGGTATCCCGTTTTCAAGGACTACAATTTGAAAAGGCATTATATTCAAATGCACTGAAAATTAAGTGAATTGCAAGGAGTGTGTTGTAGACAAAAAATATTAGATTTAAAAAAAAAAAAAAAATCTTACATTCCAATAACAGCTATTTCGAAAATCAACTGCTCAACTTGATTCCTTAGTCAAGGCAAGTTATGTTGTAGCAAATTTAACTGCCAAAAAAATCCAAGCCATTTGTTGATGGCGAACTTATTAAAGAATGTCTTGAAAGAGTAGCAGACGTAATTTGTCCTGAAAAAAAAAATCAGATTTTTCTAAAATAAGTTTATCACACCAGACAATTGCTATGTGTGAGGAAGATATAGCCAAATAATACTTTGGAATCTCAGTGTGCAACTTTCAAGTTTTACACTCCACAGCTTGGGATGACAGCACTAATCTTCATAGGTTCATAGTTTAGTACTAAGCTAACTGCCCTTGCGAGCCATTTTAAGCCTAGCCAATTATCCCTTGTCAGACTCAAACCCTGCACCTTGTGTTTGTAAGGCAAACACCTTGGCCATTAAGCCACCCTCCCAACCCTATGTTACAGATACGGCACAACTTGCCATATTTATTTAAGGTGTTGACAAAGTTTTCATTACTCCACTGAAAGATACCACGTAGTCTGTTGATTTGTATAATGCACTAAAAGCAACATTGGCAAGACTTTCCTTAACCATCGAAAACATGTTTGGCATAGTAACTGATGGTGCTCCAGCTATGGTTGGAAAGAAGGAAGGACTAACAATACTAATGGAAGAAGATGCAAAGCAGATAAGTAATGTGCATTTTATGACGTACCGCTGCATTATACATCAGGAAAATTTGTGTGCACTGACTTTAAAAATGGAAAATATTATGAATGTTGTCATTAAAACAAAAATTTCATAAGATCCAGAGGCTTAAATCACTGCCAGTTTCAAGAGTTTCTGAATACCTTGGAAACTAGCTGTGGAAACATTGTGTACTTTACTGCAGTAAGGTGGTTAAGTTGTGGTAAAATGCTGAAACGTTTTTTATGATTTGAGAAATGAAATGGTGTTTTATGGAGTCAAAAGGAAAGCCTGTACCCGAATTTGAAAATGCAAACTGGATGACTTATTTAGCATTCTTAGTAGACATCGCTGCTCATTTAAACAACCTGAACCTGCGCCTCCAAGGTGAAAATCTACTAATAAATGACATGTTTCAAACAGTGACAGCATTTGAAGTGAAACTGAAATTATGGCACTGTCAAATTAAGAACAGTAACTTCATTCACTTTGACACACTATCTGAACAAAGCCACGTAAATACTGAAAAATATGCGGCATTAAATGTTTATCACAGGACTTTACTGAAATCTTCTGCTCCCAAACACCAACATTTTAAAATATTTGCTACTCCATTCTCAGTTGGCATCAACACGTTGCCTGCAAATCTTCAACAGGAGTGCATAGAGCTGCAGTCAGATGTACAACTTAAAGAAAAATTTCTGCAAGTATCTTTATTGGACTTTTATAAGTTGTACCTGCATAAAGAAAAATCAGTCACTTCATGAACATGTCCTGTTCATGACATCTCTGTTGGGGAGTGCATACGTTTGCGAGCAATTTTTTTCTTGTATGAAGGATACAAAAAGTAAAATCGGAACTAAAATTTCAGATGCGCATCTTGAAAATACTCTTTGCATTGCTACTACCTGTACCAAAACGGATATAGATGCACTGGTATCAAAAAAAGAGGCTGTGTTCACATTAAAAAGGTTGTGCTCATAATGTTTGTTTATAACACAAAAGAACAATCTTGATTTGACAGCTTGAACCTCCTGATATGGACACTTTATGAAAGTATAACAAGAATTAGGACTAATATGTTTGAATTCTGTTAGGGTCTGTGCTGCC